>NC_056741.1:977355596-977435596 GCF_019279795.1 Protopterus annectens | reverse complement strand
GTGCCACCACCATGGACACATAGTGATGAAAGTGTAACTTGCTATCAACATGTATTTCCAAGTATCACAACACTCTGTTTGAGCTTAGATGGGTGCTATATAAATATCATAATTAGCAGGGTACTTCATTGCCAAAGGGGACAATGAGCCATTTTATGCTTTAAGGTTCAGTATGTGAATTCGGCAGCAATAATTTTTGTGAGTCAACCCTTCTGTACTACGTTACCATCATTGGGGGACTCCATATTAGTGCATCCAATTACTAGTCATCTGCAAACTTAGTAAACCACAGGTCATCAACCATTGCCTGCACTTCAGGGATGTAGTTTGCAAACAGTTGACGGCCAAGCACAGATCCTTGTGGTATTCTAATTGTACGTGGCTAGTGGTGAGGTGCACTCCACAAATTTGAGAACATGTGTTCTGTCAGTGAGCTATTTGTCTATCCCTCTACTACTACTGTATGATTGAATTCACATGTGGGAGGTCTTCACTATGAGACATGAATAGGGGATAGTGTCAAAGGCCATGGATAACTCAACATAGGTGGTATGTCCTGCTATCCCTTATTCAGGTCTTTGTGATCTGCATCCAATAAGTCCATAAGGTTCAGTAAGCAAGATCTACATCTGACAAAAGAAAATGTGTTAGATCAAGTGTGCTGAAGGTCACATATGTCCCTGTTGATATAGTCCATGCTGATTCCTTCCCTATCCTTGCAGATAAGATTTTTTAGACATTTGGGTTCAATAGTTGTAGTTCTGCATGTTACCAGATTGATGTGCATTGCATAGCACATAACATTTGATATTACATTTTGTACTGTGGTTGATATATGTGTGGAAAAAGTACAGAGACACCAGAGTTGCAGTGCTTGGGGGATGACAACACATGTATGTATTGTAAATATGTGACATAATGTTAGAGCATTCAGAATGTAATGTTTCCACATGACAGTTCATGTCATAAAGCACTCACTTTGTAAAGTTTCCACATGACAGTTCATGTCATACACAGGGAATGGATAGTAAACAGCAGTAATTCAGCATAATATGTACATTTCCATAGTGCAGTGAGCAACAGGTTTGCATGATGGTTACCAAAGTGCGTCTGCATGTGTGGTACACATGTTTGTGCATAACTATGCAGTGTGCAAATGCGATCCACATTGCTAATGTCTGACAGTTAATATTGAATCTATGAAACACACCTGCTGCTTGATTGACTCTGTGGCAGCATGTGTTAATACATTGATACATTCATTGTTGGGGCCAGATGGTACTGGGTTTGAATATAGGTTTATATAATACTTTTAAATACTTTTAAATAAATTGTCACCATTCACAGTTGCAGTACGTTGGTGTGTGATGGGCACCTTCACTTAAAAATGGATTAAAGAGGTGAAATGGGGTAAATAGGACAGTGGAGAAATGGGGAGTGAGCATGGGGAAGAACCCAGGGAAAGAAGGGCAGGAATGTGCAAAAGGGAGGTAGGAAAGAACCATAGCTATCTATTTCTTTAAAAGTGTAAAGTGAACATACAGTATGTGGAAAATATTAATTGAATTCCAACTATCACCTGCAGAGAGAGGGGTGACTACATCACAGTCATGTTGTATAGCCAGTTGGACTGAATCAATTGTGCCAAGAAGACATGTGTGTGTAATAGAGATCTATGTATGGGACGACTTTTTCTTTCAGAGAGGGATGAATGTTGGGGAAGGGACATAGGTATGTCTGGGTCAGGTAAGTTGGATAGGTGAGGAAGCAATTGCAGACAGGCAAGACAAAAAAGGCAAGAGACAGGGACAGCAATGGTCAAAAAAGGATGGGGGACACCATGATTGGGGTGAGGCTGGGGACATCTAAAACCCATGGTTGTCAGGCTGGGTGAAAGTGAGACTCGAGTCTTCACCCACTAGACTATCATCATTGTCACTTCTCTCTGTCACTGGCTGGAGTTCTTGACATATTCTTCTCCTCCTTCTAGTACTATGCCAAATGAGGGAGAGCAGCTTCTCCAGCTAGCATAGGCATGCACCAACAGTGCAGGACACAACCCTATGCACTATTCCTGGCAACTTGGTGTGGATGATAAAATCACCACCTCCACCACTGCTCCTGGAGGCTAACACTAGATCAGCCTCCATGGCAGGACTACCTGAGCATGCAGGTAGTGAAAGGACAGCAGAGGCAGTGCTGCCAGGTTGGCTGCCAGATGTGCTAGGCATCAGTGCTGTAGCCAGTGGAAGGTGGACAGCAGATCTTGTGGGACAGGCCTACCCCACTGTGTTGTGGAGCATTTAATCATGTGGTACACATGGATGACATGGACACATTTTGATGACACATAATAAAATTAAAAAAAAAAAACAAAATAAAAAGAAATTAAAAATAATTTTTACAATCGCATAAAATAACAAAAAAATAAAAAAATCATAAAATAAACCCATAAAACCATTACACAAAAATATGTTATTATAAATGATATGAAATACAATAAAAATAAAATAAAAAAGAGAGATAAGGTTTGGGGTGAGAGAAAAAAAAAAGAGATAAGATTAATACCTTCGTATGTGACATACAATGCATTGATACAATTATTTTAACTTTTACATTTAAGACTACCATCTCCTAGCAGATGAACACTATACTAGAGATTGCATATTGCACATATGTGTGTTTTTTATACAGATTGCAGTTTACAGCAGGACATTAATGCCACTGGTATAGAGATTTCACTTTAATTTAAGTATTATTGAAGAATTAATACTATTGTATAGTTGGGAAGTATAGTATTTGAGCACACAACCTCTGACTAATGTCTAATATTGTACTATTGGTTTGTGTTACAGACTAATACATGCATACTTGCTTTTATAGTTGAGATATGCATGATCAATTTGATACAACTCAATAAAATTCCAAAAAAGCTATCTTTAACTTTTAATGCTAAAACAACAGTAACTATTGCATACATACCACAATCTTCTCTCATCTTCACCATTCTAGCCCCATGGATTTTGAAGATTGCATTCATGGTCACTGGCAGCTGTGGAAAAACTGAACAGAACAGAAGACCATTATGAATACTGCTCTTGCTATATTCAGCTTTCTAAGTCTTGCAAGTAGTCTCAGTAGATGATACTTACACAGGTGTGGGATGTCCTCAGTCCTAAATTCCTCAATCCATTGGTTGAGGGTATTCCTCTCCCTCCTCCAGAGGTCATTATACTGACATCTACATTGCTCTCTAGTGCATTGGATACTGTTAGCACTGGATACAGCCTGGGCTAAACTATCCCAAGCCCCTGACTTATACTGGGGGCCAGAATAGCCCCGCCTGCAGAAGCCTGCCACTGTGGTTCTTAACTAGGAGTCAAATAAAAATCATGGACTACTGGACACCTGACCTCTATGCCCTAAACCTGCCACCTTATCCACAAAGGACTGCCATGTCTGCACAGATCTAGATCAATGGAGGGTGATGCTTTCCCACCAATTCCAGTAATTGTGTTTACTGGTAATGTGCACACTGAAACTGTTGAGCTCTGCTTACCATCTCACAAATGTGTTGCTCAGTAGTGCACACCCCCAAGCAATTCAATTGCATGATAATAAGCACAGAGCAGCAGTGAGGCATTACATAAGTGCAATTACAATTCCAAGGTTATTGGATGTACAGGCAGTTGTGTATGTGTGTTAGGCAAATGTGAAGGCCATACCATTCGAGACAACATAATTATATTTACAGGACTATAGTACACAGTATACCCACAGTCATACATCTGATAATAAATGTGATAATACATAGATAAATAATGAAATAACTGACACAATACTACTGTGTCAGCCCTCATACATATAACTGATATCAGCTCCACTATTTCAAATATTAATATGCGAGAATGTGACTATATGGGAAGTAGAACATCAGTTTTCTCTTGGTATATCATGGCTGTCCAAATAGCATAATCTATGTGCTCAGACTTATGTGTTGAGTTTTATAGTTACTGTATAACTCAATTGCTTTAATATAATCTGTATTGAATGTTATAAATACTGTATAACTCAACTGCTTTAAATCTCTTTGTAACATTTTTATTGACACTGTATAATTGAATTACTTTTTTTTTTTGTTAGTGTAATTCTTGGAGTTTTTCTCTTTGGGTCTCCACTAAAAATGGGCCAAAAGCCCAGCTGGACTAACCTGGTCAACAAATGTCAATAAAACTGAATAAATAAATAAAATAAATAAGTGTATGGGATATCCTGTATTCAAACCTAGAAACCTTTGTATATGGCAATCCTACACTTACACCTGTCTGCTTCATGGGGGTGCTAGTTGTCCAATTTTCGTACTGCAACCCTTCTTGCAAATGAGATAAGCACAGAAAAATCAGGCATTCATTTCCTCCATTCCTGCGATTGCACTAAGTGCCACATCATACAAACACTGGCCAAAAAAGCCACATGGTGCAAACACTGGCCCCAAAAAAATTAGACATAAAGATAGAAAAGGAGAAAAGGATAAAAAGAGGCAAGTAGGTGACATGAGGAAATTCAATGTATGACATACACAGAAGACAATGATGGCTCACATCAGGTATGTTTACATAGATCTCGATTTGAACTCTCACTCCAATGCACTTTCAAAACGCAGGATGGGAGCCTTATCTCTCTTTGCCACACAAACAACTTTGCAGCAAAAAAATGAGCTCATTCTGCACAAAACCAACTGCAAAAGCATCTACAGTGATATAAAACTATACAACAGGTGTTATTTGTACATTTATTATTTTTGTATGTAGTGCACCTAGTAATCGCACAACCTTTCATGGTTAATGTTTCCAAATATAGAGCTTTGACTTATATTTTTGTGTGTGTTGGCTTTTCTTCATTTATCTGACCAGTAATCTGAGACATGCAGTGACAAGCCATTATAATCATTGGCCTTAAAATATGTGAGGATATTAAGTGGAAATAATATCATATGCAGATGCCAACATATGAAGGTCAGGTAGAATGTTAAGGAACACAAGCTGTGAATTGTGTGCTGCTTACTTACATTTCTAACCTTATATCTAACACTGTGCCCAGTAATTTTCCATGCCTCATATCACATAACTATCAGACCTGTATCTGCACAAATAAGTACATAACAGACCTTAACCATAAAAGAGATGGTACATTAGACGAGACAAAACATTAAGAAGACACATAGAGTTTTTTTTTTGATGTACAGCCACAGAGGGTATTTTTGAAATTTTACATAACTTGAATTTAGTATTCAACTTTTTCAGAGTATTGGATACAGAGGAGTATTGAACCTCAGAATAAGGGTGAATATTTATATCTGAAAATTCTAGTTGGGTTTTACACTTTTATCAAACATGCATTAGTCAGAAGTATACTGAGCATAAGACACACTTGTCATATTACAATGGAATGCTGAGTGATAAAATATATGAAATGTATCAGTGACTTTAGTAATATGAAATAGCTTTTCAAAAGAATAAAGATGTTTCAAATTTACTAACTTGTTTAGTTGTGTGTTGTGTATTGTTTTGTTTTGGAGGGCAAGATGGAAGGGCATGTATCTCTTTTCTCTGCTTACTTTTAGTTACTCTGCTTCTGCTTCACATTGCAAGTTGTTCATATTTCACATTTTCCATACTTCTATGTGTTTCTTGTTCTATTTTGTCTAGATGGTATTTTCTGTTTTCTCTAAACAATTAGTTATGTAATTTTGTTCTTTTTTATAGAATTATTGTCTATTTATGTTATTAGGCACATAAATACTCCCATGTCCCCCTTTAAAATAGACCAGAACCAGGTTATAGTGGATGCCTTGGGAGCAACATGGTTAGGCACCATGGAAAGGGAGGTACTTGTATTTTGGAAGGGGCAACACACTGCTTAGATGAGTGGAAAGTTGAATACCATGGGTGGATGATGGCAGTAGATTGAAGCAGGTTTGAGGATGTTTGAGCAGTATGGCAGGCATGTGCACAGGACCACAGCAGCAGTGCATGGGAGGGAGAGCAGCAGCAGCATGGGCGTGATGATATAGGCAAGAGCTCCAAGGGCTGTAGGGTAGCCACTCCTAGGATCAGATTTCTCCAGGTTATGCAATGAGGAATTGCTCCCATATCATGGATCCAGATTCCTCACAACATGCTCAGGTACAGCAAAGCACAACAACCAGAGTAACAATTTCATCAAGGGGAGACAGCATAGGTAGGGTTTGAATGGGTTTTGTATAGTAAGATATGAAGCAAAAAACATACTGTTGTATAACAAACATTTTTTGTTGCAGGTTATTTCTGTATTACATTTGTGGTTTTTTTTGATTAAAATTGGATTTATTTCTTTGTTATTTAGCATTTCTTGTTGAAAGTATAGTTACTGGACATATAGTTATAGTTACTGGACATATTTTAGGTAGGTATTATTTTTTTTTTGTGTGTTGTATTTTTTTTGTGTGGTATGCAGGTTTTGATGATAGTAGTGTGCCCCATCAGCAGTGTCTGATAATGATGCAGGTGTCACAGAGAGCTCGAATAATGATGGTCAAAGTTGGTGCTCTTCAGGAGAGAGATATAGAGTTGAGAGGGAACAATGAGGTTGGACACCCTAAGTCAATACAACACAGCCATTGACACTGCCCTCCTCAGTGAGCCCTCAGGAGGAGCAAAGCCATTGACAGTGGAAGTGTGATCAGGAAGTGTTGCTAGTACTATGGTTTGGTTTAAGTGCCTGTTGTGGCTGCAGGGGGCAGTGTGGAGAGGAGATGGGGGGGAGGAGACTTCTGAAGGGTCCTCTCCTCCTCCTCCACTGGGTCTCTTCTCCTCCCTATTAACTTCTATTAACAGCCATCCAGGAGAGTAGGTATGATGAGCCAAAAGATGCTCCAGACAAAAAATGCTTAGAGTTGTAAAATATGCACAGGGCTGCCATGCATGACTAGCCTCTGTGTTGCTGATTCAATGGATGGGATGAATGAGACATTAGAAGACAATGATGAAATTTCACATCTACTATGCATGGCTCAGATGTGTTCACATACCAAGATGTAGAGTCAGCACAGAGCTTGCTTGTGTTCATGCAGACAATCACACACCAATTTCACCTGGAGGACCCCTACAGACAGACAGACACACACACACACACACACACACACACACACACACACACACACACACACACACACACACACACAAACACACACACATTACTTATTTTGTCTCACCCGTCATTTGCTGGTTTATCCAAATGCCTACCTGCTTCTCCTTCTTACTCATACACACTCACTGATCTTTTGTGTCAGCCTAGGTTTCCTGATGATAACTGTGCCATATCCCTGTTTTCTATCTTTTGGATTCAGGGATACATAAGCTTTGTTTCTGATGCTGAGGGTGCATAACTAACTTAGTGCTCAGTATATCTGCATTTGTGGTGTTGAACTATTAACTGTAGCTTTGACTTACACTGGCCTTGGAAAGTTAGACAGCTGATAGCATCAAAATTTCACAACTTTATAGTGAATCATATTGTGAGGGCAGTGAAGCCAGAAACTGCAATGTGTATCATTACTTTCTAACTTCTCTCTTTAATGGTTTCCTAGTACAAATGTATGGTGCTAAACTGAGGGCATGCAGTGTTCATCAATACTTTTGTGAAGTATGATTGTGTGTGAATCTTTGACACCCAAGGCCTACTATTTAGTAATGGACACATATAAGATAAATACATTTCTGCTGTCACATACAAATCTCCCAACTTTTGCTTGCTTACTGGAACAAGAAATGAAACACAAGATTATGCCACACATTCATATTATTAAATAATACACTCTAGGTTCAGGACTTACCTCGTAAATGCAGCAGTTGTCACAATTTTAGTTCAGGGCTGACTCTGTCTGATGCAAGCAGTACACAGCCAATACATGAGGAGATAAATGTAGTGTTAATTGCCTGGCACATCATGTATGTGTATAGGTATGATGTTTTAGACCCCTAGTAGGTGAGTAGGTGTGTATGTGTGCTATGCATTGTCTCTAGCCAATATGAGAGGCCACACTTCACACACCCTACACACACATCCACTGGTGGTGGTTCCCTCTTCTCTCTGCCTGCCTCTGGCTGTGGTGACCTTGTCATTTGTGGGTGGTGTGTTGCCCCCCCCCCCCCCTGATCCTGCTGAAGCTGTTTCCTCTGGATGATGTTGTGTAAGCATGGCACATACTGAGAATATTTCTATACATGTTCATGGATTGTACTGCAGGGCTCCCCCAGATGTATCTAGGTACTGGAACCAAGACTTCAGCAGCCCAAACAGATGTTCTATGATATTTCTGGTTTGAGCGTGTGCCTCATTATGGTTTTCTTCCCTGGGTGTATGTGCATTTCTGATGGGAGTCATCATCCACGGTTCCAGTGCATAGCCTGCATCCCCCAGTAAATGACCCTGTGGGATATCGCCCCTCTAGTATACATCTGGGACAGTTGGGAGGTGTGCTAGATATGTGAGTTGTGGTAACTGCCAGGGTTGCTACCACAGACATTCAAGATGATTCCCTTGGCATTACAAACAACTTGGCAGTTGACAGAGTGGTAGCCCTTTCTGTTTATGTAGAACCTACCCTGCTCACCGGGTTATGCCTTCATTTCTATATATGTGTAATCTGTAGTACCTAGTACTTCAGGGTAGTTTGCTACATGGTAGAACTGTATATTTTTGGCCCTGTCCTCAGAACTAATGAGAAAATATATATGGCCATTGGCATGTTGGAGCATATCATTCAAGAAATGGTGGAGGATCCTTGCTGCTGATGACTGTGACACCCTTAGCATGTCCCTTATTGGTCTCAGAAAGGTACCTGAAGCTAAGATTCTAAGGGAGACCCGTACCTTTCTCTCCACTGGAATGGGTTCCTCTCAGTTGGCTCTGGCTCTGAGATGAGGATGGCAGAGGTCACAGAATTCTTGTAGTGTGTGCCTGTCCACCCTGTAGCACTCTACAATTTCCACATTATGTAGGCTGTGAAAAGCTAAACAGGTCCTGAAAACTCTTCTACTTCTCAGCTTAAGTTTATTAGCAGCTGTAGCAGCATTGGCTTCAGCCTGCAGCACATACAAATGACTTAAAGCAGCAGCAGCCGCTAACATTTTGTCCATGTAGAGTCCTTTCTATAGCTGTATTCCAAAAGTTTTGTAATTCACAGGAAAAACCAGCACATAGTCTACACAGATGCTTTCCATCTTGTTTAAGAGCTCCACTGTGTTGGATTGGTTGATTAGCATGTAATTCAACTGTGTATGTTGTAATTCGCATGACACAGTCTTTACCTTGTTTTCATGGGGGTGCATGCCTCTACACAGCGCTTAATCTAAAATTCATAGCTATCGACATGCACATGGTAAAAAATGACCAGGTAGGGTTTATTGAATCTTCTGCAGGTATACTTTCTCACTAGTGTTGCAAGATGTTATTTATATTAATTTTTGCAGTCTAATGAAAAACTACAAGATTGTCTTTCTAAGGTTGTTGCAAGGACATGTATAATTATACAAAATATAATCTTAGTTCATATGCTTACTCCACTTCTTTAATTGCTACTAACTCTATTTGATATACGTTTAATATGTGTTTTCCTTGAGGTACTGGAAATGTAATTTATAGTTTGTTCTGTAATGGTTCATATACATTGTGATATATCAGACTGACAAGACTGAGAAAATTGTGAATTCTGGAATATCTAAAAGACTCCAAGCATAATTATCTACTGAACTCAGCTGCATCATAGCTGCTTGAATATCATGATGGAAAATGAAAAGTTTATTGTTTAAAGTTTTTTATTTTGGGTATGCCAAATATGTTTCTTGGGGAGATATAGTACTTGAAATTAAATGACAGACATATATCTTCTGAGGTTTACCATGGCACTATTTAATTTAAGCATTAATTTCATTGTTTTTGATGGAAAGATGATGTAACTCTATTAGGTTTTATAGTTAAAAGTTTTTTTCAAATGTTTAGCCTATTAGAGTTATTTTAAAACATTAATTGTTGCATGCTAATTGGTATTGATGCATTGTTCAAATGTTCACTTACCTCAGTCAATTTGATGTGACCTTGAAGGTGTTATGCCAAGGAGCAAGAAGCTTTATTAAAGTATATTTGAGCCTTCAGCCTTTGTGTTTTTGTTTTACCAACGCAAATTTCTGCTGTGTCCTGGGGAAGTTATTACCAGTCTATATAAATGGTTGCAACTCAAAATGTTGAATACTCATTAGTTTGAACTATTTTTCTGTGCATGAAAAAGAGAGAGAACGCACAAATGAGTGAATGCTTATGTACTTTTATATAGTGTTGGTATGTAGAACTGCCCAAGAAAAGTCGAGTTTGAATGAAAACATAGTGGTTCTAAAAATGTGCAAGACTATGTTATAGTAGTTAGTATGTATGAGTATGAGTAAGTGTTTGCTGGGTTAGCATTACAGTAAGGATTAGTTATATTCAGTGCTCTGCATGTTCTGTGTTGTGTGTGTGTTCTGTGTCCTTTCGTCTTCTGAAATGGTACTATTAGGCAATGGGTTTTTAGTAATATAATGTATAAGGTTAGCGTCGGTGCAGAGGTAGGGTGTGGTCATTACACGAGTAAGGTGGTGCAAGTGGGTTAAGGCTAACCTTACCCGTGACCCTAAACCTAACCCTAAACATTACTTTGCCAAAAGCCTTTTTATTAACAGTGCCACTATGAAGACAAAACTTGATCTTGGTTTTCTAGCTGTGGTTTACTGATATATGGCTTTTTAGTGGGATAGAAGTATACAGTGTTTTGTAAGTCACTGTTATGAGTCATTCAATGTTTTTTGGTTTTCTTTTTTTTGTTCTTCTATTTGTGATTTTCTCTATTGAATTTTCAAACTTTCATGATAAAATCGTATGAACATGCATTTGTTTATTTGTCTGTTAACTGGGTTGTTAGGCTTTGCCAGAAACTCTTATCAGTCATGACTTTTTCCAGACACAGAGAATAAAAAAAAATCAGTATACTCAGATAATACAAAATTTTAGTAGACATTTCCATTTACAGCAAACTTTCAACATATCTCCTGTAAGGCATATTTAATCTTGGACATACTTTGTTCTTGTACAACAGATTAATTTTTGCCAGATCACTGTGGCTGCCTGTGTAGGGTATATTGACAATTATGACATTCAGCTTTTCTCTGACACTAAGACTTGTAGTCCTTATGTATTCATGTAGTTTATTTTGGAAGAAGAACATATTCTGCATCTTTTGTTACTCTTGGTATAACTAAATCCTTATAGTTAGATCTATTCTATGCAATGAATTTCACCTGCTACCAGGCTAAATTAATCAATCTATCTATCGATCTATCTATCTATCTATCTATCTATCTATCTATCTATCTATCTATCTATCTATCTATCTATCTATCCATTTTTTGCATTCACTTATTTATTTGTATTTTATAAATGGATTATCCCTACTTGGCCAGACCCATTTTCAATTGAGTCAGAAGTAAGAAAGTCCCAGAAACATATTATTATAAAATGAAGATAAAAATATGTTAGCAATAGGTATGAATCTGCTATCTTTGGAACATAAAGACCTTGAGTTATAAGGATTCACTAAAAAGTGAATACAAATAGTTTGACATATTTATTGTGTTCATGTCACTTAGTAGTAAAAGGTAAATCTCAGAGTTGTTACAGAGGTCATACAATGTGTGTATAAGGAATCAATGCAATTACATTTAAATTATTTCAAAATGACATTTTATAACAAATGACACGTTCACTACATTACACTAATATTTACTCTCAGTTTATCTGTACATTGGTACTACTGATTAGAGGCTGAAGATATACAGTTGAAGAAGTGTTAGAAAAATATATAATAGTAATAAGCATGCTTAGTGCACTCAAGGTTTAAAAGGGTTAATACATTTATTCTATTCACATTGGATGAATCTGCACAGCTATTAGAAACTTAACAAGAGATATTTCATTTCTGCTAATGTCATGAAACTTAACAAAGAGATATTTCATTTCTGCTTGTGCCATGAGAAAATATGCAGCTGCTAGAAGCTTTGATAAAGAAAACAATAGATGCTTGAAAGTATAAACCATAGTCAGCATTACTTGTACCAAAGCTAGAAATGTACCTTGAATCTAGACAAAATGTAACACATGTATTATAACTGTACAATTGAAGAATTGAAAAGTTAAGGTGGGCTAAAATAAGCCCAAGGCCAGGTTGTTTTTCTCAAAATGTTTTTGCAAGACGGCAAATAATCTGACCATGTCAGCAATAAGTCTGATAACATTTTCTGTGAAACATACAGAAAGCTGTGTCCAACTACGTTAGCAATAGAATAGTAACATTTTCTGTGTGACATGAAGAGAACTGTATAAGAATAACATACTGATCACCAAAGGGCCAGACAAATCCTGTACCTACATGCTTTGTCTCCTTGCTGCAAGTAATAAAGGGTGCCTTGCTTGAACCTAACGTGCATTGGTCTTTGAAGTTTTTTCCTTTTACAGATTGGTCCTTTGGACCGGAACCCTCTCTTCACCTCGGATCAGACGGCCAGGTGGTTGAAACCATAAGGGGAAGAAACCAAATCGGTTCTTCTTATATGGAAAGTACTCCGACTTTCTGATCTGTGACTGAAGGACGGGTCTCCGCGAATCGATGATCAATCACATAGGCTCGGGTAAGGTGAATCTACTTTTTTCTGTTTTCTGTTTTAGATCAGGGACTAGATGTGTATTGTTTTTGTCAGATTGTATTATTTCAAGTCAGGGACAAAAAAGATTACTGTCATGTCATAGATTAGGAGAAACAGAATAAGTAGGCAGTCATTCTGAAGAGACTATAACAAAATCCGTGGTACCATGTTAAAAATTAAGAGAAGTTACATAACGATCAAAGGGTAAAACAAAATGGGTAATAATTGCACAAAAAGACCCCAAAACCCGCCATTAATGGAAGACATAAAATATATGCAGTCGCAGTGCGCCAATATTAGATATTATTCAAAATGGGTTAATAAATACGAATTAGACGGAAAATTAGAAAAATCCTCGCTTATCAAACTTATCAAACAGCTCAAAAACAATTCCAAGGGTTGGGTAAAAAAAGCAACGTCGATTAGGAATTCCTCAGGCACACAGGTGGCTGGAGGAAGTAAACCGTAGAGAACAAAAAAACAAAGATTCAAAAGCAATGTTTTTAGATAAGGAGGATAATAACAATAATAGCATCAGCACCTCCGCTTCCCTTACCAGAATATGAAGCAAGTGAACAGGTTAGTCCACCCCCACTATATCCTGTGGTCACTGAAGATAGAGATATTGTGAAATTAAAACTGACTAAAATTAGAGATCCCATCGGGACCAGGTCCCGAACAAAGGCAGGTAATTCAGAAGAAGGTATCGAGTTATGGCAAATAGTTAAGAATTCACGATCTATAGGTGAAGAAGAAGAAATATGCCTGCTTATAGAAGTACCCAATCCTCAGGCAGGTCAAGACAATCAGAACTCAACTATCTTAGTGTATAGACCTTGGACTCCGGAAGATATCCGGAAAGCCACTGAGGGAATTCCCCATCCAAAGGTTAATTTCAGAAAATTCTCAGAAGATTTACAAAGAATGAGGTTGAGTTATAACCTAAATGGAGAAGAAATAGAAAAAGTAGTTAGACAAATTGTAGGGCCAGATTGGTACATGATTAGTGGGAACTGGAATCCATGTGATGCTGCACAAAGACCCCTCCCACATAGCAGCGCAGAATTAGACACCAGAGTAAAAGGTCTTACAGACCGCATCTCTGAAAAATGGAAACCTAGGGCAGACTGGACTTGCATTAATATATGCATCCAACAAGAAGGTGAAACAATTGATCAGTATTATGCCAGATTGTTAGAATGTTTTAATAACAAGCTGTGGAGTGCAGGTTCCTGAAGATCAAACACAAGATTCCCCATATGAACAGCAGTTAAAGAATGCATTTTTAAAAGGCAGTAGCATGCCTATAAGCAGTTTTATTACAAAACACATGGTAGACCATCGTACAAGCAGGTTACAATCATTACTTGAATATGCTAGGCATGCCGAAAGGCATTTTAATAGCAAAAAGAAAAAGAAAAAGAAAGCTCAAGTATTTTCTGTAGAAGATGGAGCAGAAGTTTATGTAGTACAGTCTGGGAAAAAGGGCAAAAAAACGTGCAGGGAAGCAAACAATGTGATCAGTGATCAGAGGACTTTGAAGGGCGGAAAAAAAGGGGAGAATGTTTTAAATGCATTAAAAAGGGACATTTGGCAAGGGATTGCAAGAAAAACAAGAAGACAACAACAGAAGACAAGGAGGGTGAGGATGACTATATGGTAGTCAAGAATCACTAGAAGGTGCTAGCAAAGAAAGGACAAATGAGAATGTGATAGAGGGAGTAGAGGAAGTGCAGGAAGATAGTGACAATGAAGAAAATGAAATATTAGACCTAGCTTTATTGAGCTTGGAGCTCTATATAGCAGACAAGAAACCAGAAGTTACACTCTTGGTAGAAGGGAGGGAGGTCAAATTTTTGTGTGACTCAGGGGCATCACGAACCCTGATACACCCCTCCAAACTGCCAGAAAACACAGAGTCACCTGATTACATACTGGTCAAAGCAGCTAATGGACAGCTGTATCGGGAGCCTCTCTCCCGTAACATTGCAATAACTGATCCAGTTTCAGGATTGACACAAAGAAGCAAAATTGTAGTTTCTACAAAATTCCCAGTAAACCTCTTGGGCAGAGAACTCATGCAGCTATTTGGTATAGCAGTAGTCCCAACCATGCAGGATATGGAAGCACAGTGACAAATTAACACTTTTGTAGTGCAATCGGAGGGTGAAATGTTTTATTGGTACAGCCAGGACCTGGTTACGACTGGTCCAGGGACTGTGACCAAAGAGTAAATGAACCTAGCCAACAGCAAGTTACCCTCACTTGACATTGATAAGCAACACCTGTTGCACTGTACCCTGTATTATTGCAACACACCAGGACCTGATAAGGAATATGAGCAAGAAATATTTAAGAATCATGCAAACAGATCGATATTGTGTAACCTGTACTGGGACACAGAAGGGAACAGTGTAGCCAGCTGTACATTGCCCAAGGAGTTCTTTGAACTTTATAAATCTAATCGATTACGACATGATAGCTTAACCAAAAACAGAAATATAGAATGGGCAGACCTAGGAGAAAAAGTCATGAGATGGGAGAAACAGATAGAACTAGAACTGTCAAAACAAGGAATACAAGTACAAAAGTTAAACTGGATAACTCAGACCACCCCAGCTATGCACTTGCAGTCTAGTGAGGACAGCTGATTGACACTCCTATTAAAGGAGGAAGAGAATGCCTTATGAGACATACCAGAGACTCTCTGGTCAACAGGGAAATCAGATGTAGGACTCATTCATACAGTGGGACCAGTTACCATCATGCCAAATTCAGCATTCAGACCACAAAAAAGACAGTATCCCTTAAGAAAAGATGCAGAGGCAGGGATAAAGCCTATTATAGCAGCCTTACTTGAAGGAGGGATACTAGTAGAATCTCCCGATTCACCATGTAACTCACCCTTATTTCCAGTTAAAAAGGCCAACAGAGAATGGCGTATGGTCCAGGATTTACAAACCGTAAATGATGCAGTAATACCAAGGGCACCCATGGTGCCAGACCCACACACCCTGTTGAATGATTTGAAACCTCAGCAAAAGTATTTTTCCATGGTAGACATCAGCAATGCGTTCTTTTCAATACCGATACACCATGACAGCCAGTATTGGTTTGCATTTACATTTCAGGGGAAAAGGAATACATATACGTGACTACCACAGGGATATTGTGAAAGTCCAATGATATTCTCACAAGAAATGGCAAACAACTTGGCGAGATTCACCCCACCAAGAGGCAGTCAGATTTTACTTTATGTTTATGACATCTTGCTGGCGGCCCCCACCCAGCAGGATTGTAGAGAAGATACCATAGCACTTCTACGATTTTTAGCTGGTGAGGGACATAAGGTAAATAAAAACAAACTGCAGCTTTAGAAAAAACATGTCAAATACCTAGGATATGTAATATCCAAGGAAGGTAGAACTTTAGATGAGGACAGAAAAATAGCAATTTTGCAAGCACCAAAACCCACTAACAAGAAGGAAATGATGTCCTTCCTGGGTACAACTAATTTTTGCCGGAGCTGGATTCCAAACTATGCCTTGGAATCTGCACCTCTGACTGACCTTATATACAAGAAGCCTATGGCAGCACAGGATTTGTTACAATGGACACCAGAGGCAGAATCTGCCTTCTGTAAACTAAAGCAGTTAATAGCGTCCTCATTAGTTCTGGCATTGCCAAACTACCATAAAGGATTTTTCCAAACTGTAGTTTGTAAGCAGGATTACATGACATCAGTGTTAACACAACAGCATGGGGATAATCAACACCCAATTGCTTACTACTCATCACAACTAGACCCAGTGGCACAGTCCTTACCCCACTGTGTACAAGCAGTAGTTGCAGCTGCAATGACAGTACAGGCTTCAGCCTCAGTAGTCTTGTTCCACCCTCTCACTTTGAGAGTACCTCATGCAGTCACGATTATTTTACTACAAGAAAAGGTGGCATATTTTTCCCCTGCTAGGCATCTTTCCTGTATGACTATATTATTGAGCCAACCTCATATGACAAATGAACGATGCACGACTTTAAACCCTTCTACTCTGCTCCCGACCCCTGCAGACAGCACACTGCACTGCTGCCTGCAGGTAATTGAGCAAAAGACACTACCTAGAAAAGATCTCACGAATGTCTCCTTGGATGATGCTGAGGTGACATACTACGTGGATGGCTCGTGCAAGAGGGGTCCTGCAGGACAGAACCTAGCAGGATATGCAGTAGTCTCTGATACTGGGATTATATAATCAAAACCTTTACCACACAACTTATCTGCACAGGTGGCAGAATTGAATGCCCTGACACGGGCATGTACGTTAGCAAAGGGTAAATGTGAAAACATTTTTACTGATAGCGGGTACACTTTTTCTACTGCACATGTTTTTGCTCAACAGTGGAAAAAACAGGGAATGACAACATCTACTGGCAAACCTATAAATCATGCGCAGTTTATTTTAGATCTTTTAGAATCTATTCAGTTACCTCAGAAAGTAGCCATTTGTAAATGCCCAGCTCACACCAAGCAACAACATAGGATTTCAAAAGGTAATGCGAGAGCTGATACAGCTGCAAAATAAACAGCCACAGAAGTATTTCTTTTAAATGAGGAATTACAACCCTCTGAAACTTTAGATCTAGATATGTTAAAAACAATGCAGACACTCACTATGCAAGCTGAAAAACAGCGATGGATAAAATGTTGAGCAATCCTTGAAAAGTGGCTGTACATATCTAGAAAGGGAAAACCGGTACTACCCTCTAATTTGTTTCACTATGCAGCATTGTTGAGCCATGGACAGTGCCATGTCTCAACAGGGGGGATGATACAGCTGGTGAACCAGGTGTTCACAACGTACGGATTTACAAACTACTCTAAAAAATTTTGTTTGATGTGTCAGATTTGTAACAAACATCATGCACACGGGGTGATAAAACCCAAGCAAGGGAGTTTCCCCACACCACCATATCCATTTCACACTATTTGTATGGATTTCATAGAATTGAACAAATGTGAAAAGTATTGTCTCATCATTGTAGATTGTTTTGCAGATGGGTGGAAGCCTTTCCAAGCAAAAATCCAGATGCAGCTATGGTGGCAAAAGTACTTGTCAAGAAAATCATTCCTAGGTTTGGTATTCCGGAAAGAATCTACAGTGACAATGGTACACACTTTGTAAATCAAACCATACAGCAGTTGAGTAAGCATTTTGGTATTTCTTTAAAAAATCATTGTGCATACCATCAGCAATCTGCAGGGCTAGTTGAAAGGCATAATGGTATACTAAAAAACAAATTGAGAAAATTAATACCTGAGACAAGAAAAACTTGGTTGTACTGTTTACCCCTGGCACTGTTGAGCACGAGAACTTTCCCTACATCAAAAGGATTGACTCCTTTTGAAAAACTATTTGGAAGGGCTTATTATACACCCCAGTGGAAACTTCTCATGTCATCAGATCAGGAAGCTGATTTTACACTAGCTGAATATAAGAAAAAGTTGTTGAGTTCTAAACATCTGTTGCAGTCAAATTCTGTTTCAGATAGAAAACAAACCGAAACATCAGAAGTGGCAGTGACGCCAGGAGACTGGGTGTGGATCAAAATTATCAAGCGAAAAAAACTGGGCATCGCAAAGGTAAGAAGGTCCCTACCAGGTGCTTCTTTCAACACCCACTGCAGTCAAGATAGCATAACGAGCTTTGTAGATACACCCGATGCACTGCAAGCTGGTTAAGAACTTTGAGTTGGACAAAAATCATACCTCTCCTTCGGGGCCCTCAGCATAAAGTCTGGCTACAAAGGGGGGTCAGATCAATAGGACTGATCCGTCTCAACCCGAGTGAAGAAACCATCGGTGCTGAAGGTCCTATTAGGGCAGAGAGTAAGAGCACATGTCCAAAATAAAGATGACGGAATCCAGTAAGATCCAAATACACCTACTTGGGAGAGTAGGAGAAAACAGAAATGCAGAACAACCATTTCCACAAAAGTATTGCATAACCATCCTGTTGACTGTACTAGTGACAATAATATTTTTGTTGTGGCCATTCCTTTTCTCAGCCACACAAATTGAACTGAACAAGTGTGCAGAGTGGCACCCGAACTTTAACACTTATCAGGCAATCAAATATGTGTATGCTGAAACCTTCAATGTTTTGAATTGCTGGATTTGCACAGCTTTACCAACATGGGTTACTGTTAACTTCAGTTCCCCTAGGAGCCAACAAGACCTGGGAAAACCTAATTCATGATACATCAGATGTCACATCACAAGATAAAGTAGCACTGCACTTGTCTGTTCGACAGAAGGGAACTGTGTGTTTTTATAAGAATGATACAGTCAAGGTGGGTTGGAGCAATTGCAATGTGACTGCTCCCTATAGATGCTACACTAAACCTGACAACATCGGATCCTATTGCAACATGACTTATAATTCATTTGGTGAACTGATGCATAGGACAATTGGTAATGCAAAACATAATGCTGACATGCTGACCTCTATAAGCAACTGTCCATAATTGACAAAAAAATGTTTCATGCAGAGTCAGGGTATAGTAAAAAGTTACTACTAAAGTAAAAGATTGTTACTTTATATGTGGTAGAAAAGCATATAAATGGCTACCTGAGAATTAGTCCAGCAGTTGTTAGTTGGGGTACCTGGTTCTGGCCATATGACACAGAGCAGTTTTACCTCAAGGGAAAATTCGGAATGTTTGAGAAATCAAGAAGCCTGTTCCAGTGGGGCAAATCAATGCGTGCTGGAAAAATCATCATGCTGTGGGCTCGGGGAACAATGGGCTGTCACACATGGACTTGAGCGATACTGTTATATTGTGGGCAGGTGTACTACCAGCATATGGAGCAACAAAATCAATCTGGGAACTGAGAAAATTGTCTAAGCTTCTAAAAATAATGAGCAATGCAACCTTTTCTGCCCTAGAATAGGTGACTGATGAACGGAATGCCATGAGAACAGTGGTGCTTCAAAATCGCATGGCTCTTGACTTCACCCTAGTGGCGAGAGGAGGTACATGTGCTTTAATCCAGGAGGAGTGCTGTTTGTATATTCCTGACCACAAACACGAGATAGACAACCATCTTGAAGTGATTCAGCAGGTGTCAGCCATGACCAAACCAGGACCAAATCCATTGACGGACTTTTTCTAGAAATTGTTTGGGGGTTGGGGTAGCATCCTGATGAACATTCTGATTGCCATCTGTGTAGGAATAATCCTACTGGTGGTATGCGTGTGCTGCTGCATCCCCTGCATAAAAAGACTGATTAAAAATTGTGTAGACATTTCAGTTTCAGAAACCTTATACCAAGATGCTGAACTTGAAGAATTGCTAAAAAACTGAAAAGGCTTTCATGAGCTTAAACTGAATGACTCTCTTAACTGCAAATCCTGAGCAGGAAGAGGTTAGGGGAAGAAAAAAACTGTTTATGCTTATCTTGAAAGTAGAATAAAAGTATTAAAAGGGGGGGAATGTTAGAAAAATATATAATAGTAATATGTATGCTTAGTGCACTCGAGGTTTAAAAGGGTTAATACAGTTATTCTGTTCACATTGCATGAATCTGCACAGCTATTAGAAACTTAACAAGAGACATTTCATTTCTGATAATGTCATGAAACTTAACAAAGAGATATTTCATTTCTGCTTATGCCATGAGAAAATATGCAGCTGCTAGAAGCTTTGATAAAGAAAACAATAGATGCTTGAAAGTATAAACCATAGCCAGCATTACGTGTACCAAAGCTAGATATGCACCTTAAATCTAGACAAAATGTAACACATGTATTAGAACTGTACAATTGAAGAATTGAATAGTTAAGGTGGGCTAAAATAAGCCCAAGACCAGGTTGTTTTTCTCAAAATGTTTTTGCAAGACGGCAAATAATCTGACCATGTCAGCAATAAGTCTGGTAACATTTTTTGTGAAACATACAGAAAGCTGTGTCCAACTATGTCAGCAATAGAATAGTAACATTTTCTGTGTGACATGAAGAGAACTGTATAAGAATAACATATTGATCACCAAAGGGCCAGACAAATCCTGTACCTATATGCTTTGTCTCCTTACTGCAAGTAATAAAGGGTGCCTTGCTAGAACCTAACGTGCATTGGTCTTTGAAGTTTTTTCCTTTTACAAGAAGTTTTAGGAGAGACTAGGCAATTCTTGTAAAGGAGAAATAAGTCAAATGTCAATGTTATTGTAGTAGAAAAAGGGGTCCAGATTCAATAAACTCCATGTCAGTTCTACACAGAGCCTATATGGAGTATTTCCACATATGCAATACTGATAATCGGGCAGCATTGCACAGCATAGTGCCATGCATGTTAATGATGCACAGCCTGCATAACCTAGGTTTCCCGACTCGCACCAGTGTGACTGGGTGCAAAACCTGTAATTTGAATGTGGATCATACCTCCCCATCTTTTAGTGCAAGATGTCTGGATGAAGACTAAACTAACGGGGGACAAAGGGCCAAAAATATGGACAGATTTACTATATTGTTCTGATAACTGTAGAAAGTAGATAGAATAATAGGATTTGTATTAGTATGCATTTTTCTAAAGGATATGGAGGACAAAACTGAAATGTATGCCATTATATATTGATATCAGTCTTCAGTGATTTTCCAGAAAACCACACATTTTACAAGGAGCAGCCCAAAAATATGATGCATACTTCTGAAAATTCTTCAAAATTTTAGACAGGTTCCCCCCCTTTTTTTTTTCTTTTTTTTTTTTTTTTTGAGGTCAGTTTTGCAAGATGTTTGGTTGTGCTCACCTGGTTTGCACAAAGCACAGCAGCACACAAACTGGAGGAATGGACCACCAAGCCTGCAGACAGGACCGAGACAGGCACAAACATAAACTGGATGCATTCAATTAATACTATTAGCCATCATGCAAATAAAATAAGTGGCATTGCTCTATGATTAACTGTGAAAACTTTACAATGAATGCTAAGATAGGACATATGTCACTAATCTTTTGTCAACAGGTATTAAGCATAGGTGTGGAGTGCAGATGGTCTGGGGTTCTAGTACATGGTGTGTAAATATTGTTTTACTGTTGTGAGATTGCAAATTATGAAGTGCAACATACACAAGTGTTTTGTCAACCTTCTTGTGGGAATAGTTGGAAGTATAGGAGAACTGCAGACGTGGTCCATTTGACTAGTACATTTACAGAAGTGCCTATATACCAAATAAGTTTGCAATTGCAGTGCTCACCACTGTTGCACATCGCAATATCACACAAACACTGTGCTCAGCAGTACGCATCCTCACCTACCATGTTTATGTGATGGTAAGCAATGTACATTTTCAAATGTTGCAAAACCAAATCTGTGTATTCTCAGTAAGTGCGAGACATGCAATTGGCAGGAAACATCAGGATATAAAATGCAATTGGCAGGAAATACTCATTCTTCATTGAGCTTGAGCTATAGTAGCCATGTCTAGTATAGTTGGTGAGAGTGTACTTTCAGATGCAGAGGTGTGGTGTCCAGGTGTCTAAAGTCTTTGTTTGTCTCCCAGTTAAGAAGCATGGACCCCGTTTGCTGCAGTGGGACTATTCGGGTTCAGAATACAAGTCTGAAGCCTGGAAGAGTATTACCAGGGCTTTGACAACTGCTACAGGTATCCCCTGAACTGGCAAGCAATGCAGGCATCACTGTGATGACCTCCAGAGGAGGAACTGGGATACCTTCAACCATTGGATTGGGGAATTTAGTACAGAGGACAACCTACAGATGTGTAAGTATCAATTTCAGGGAGTAATTGTAAGAGTTAAAAGATGAATGTAGTCAAGACTGATATTCATAATAGTATTCTGTTCTGCTTTTTCTACAACTGCTGTGGAGCGAGCCTAGAATGTCAGGTTCCATGCTGCTCATTTATTTATGATGTGAGAAGAATGTCATATGTATGCATCAGAACAGTACTGTTCTAAATGGTATTTTAATAATAATAATAATTATAATTTTTATAGTATTTTAATTGCATTTATTTTATTTATTTATTTATTCCAGTTTGATGACTGAGGAGGTCCACTGAGCTCAGGGAGCCCATTTTCAGTGGAGGCCCAGGGAGAAAAGCTCCAACAATACATAGTTACATGAATAATTACTAACAAACTTTGCATTACTGACAAATAAACAGGTAGCATTCATAAAGAAACAAACAATTACAATTTTGTTTAGGTGTAAAAGACAGGCAAATGGCCTTGAGGCTAGATTTTGACTACTTAGTTGGTATTTAATACAGTTGTATCAAACAAAGCATGCATATCTCAACTGTAAAGGGAAGTATGCATGCCTTAGTCTATAGCACAAAGCAATAATTATATATTCTCAAATAACAGTGAGCATGCATCTCTAAATTGTAAAAGGAAAGTATACATGCAGTAGTCTGTAGGACAAAATAATGGTACAGTATTAAAGAGTAGTCATCAGTCAAATACCACACTTCTCAAATATACAACACTATTCAGTTTTCATCATTATTGCAATGTAACTTCATACCTCTCTACCAGTTGTACAAATGGCCTTCTGTAATTTGTAATCAGTATAACTGAAACACGCATATGTGCAATATATGTACACATCAAGGATTGGTGGCTGTAATTAGTACTACAGTGTGGTTCACCAGCTACAGCACCACTTTTTGCCATACCTGCATGTTAGTGTGCAATGGCACACCATCTCACAATTATGCTTTAAAGAAATTGGGAAAACTGGGTAGTCTTAAAAGTAGCGAAGACATTTGTTAGTAGTTTGTAGTGTTAAAAGTAAAGCTAACAGTATAGAGTCAAAAATAATTCTATCAATACTTTATATGTCATATATGAAGTTACTAATGTTCTCCATTTTTTTCTCTGACCCTAACCATTCTCTCTGTCTCTCTCTCTCTCTCTCTCTCTATCTCTATTTTTTTTGTTTGCTTTTTTTTACACAGCACAGTGGAGGAGACTTGTCCCACGGGATACTCCTGCCCCACTTCAACAGCTACAGCACCACTGCTCAGCACATTTGATGGGCAACCTGGTAGCACTCCCTCTGCTTCCCCTATACTACCTGGTCCCTCAGGTAGTTCCACCCATGGAATAGGGCTGTGGATCCCTCTGGGAGCAGTGGCGGAGGTGGTGACTTTATCACTTGATAGGAACTGCCAGGGATGGTGTGCTGGATTGTGTGCCACACTGTGGTTGTACACCTATGCTGGATGGAACACCTGCTCTATATCCTCATTCAGTGTTCATGTAGGAGACACAGGCATTGGGCACTGCAGCCAGTGGTGCAGTGAGGTAACAGTGATGACAGTCCACTAGGTGAGGACTAGATTCTCACTGTCAACCAGCATGATGTGCATTGGAACTGGATTTCCCACCGCCTCCCAAACCATGGTGCTTACCGACCTCTTTTGTCCTTCACCATCCCTGTCTCTCGTCTTGTTTATCTTGTCTGTTTGCAATTGCTTCTGCACCTGTCCAGCTTACCTCACCCAGACATTCCTGCATTCCTTGCCTAGCATTCCTCTTTCTCTCAAAAAAAGGGCACCTGGCCCACAAAAAAAAAAAAAAAACAAATCGTCCCATACTCTCTAGTTAACACATGTGTCTTCATGACACATTTGATTAGGTCCAATTGGCTATATAACATCACTGTGTTGTGGTCACCCCTTTCTCTGGAGGTGACAGTCCAAATTCATTTGATGTTTTACATAAATGATGATGTTTTATTCTTGAAGAAATAGATAGCCATGGTTCTTTCCTACATCCTTCCAACACATTCCTGCCCTCCCTTCACTTTTTCATGTCCTCCTGCTTGCTCCCCATTTCACCACTTTTCTGTCTTCTCCATTTCTTTTCTTTAAAGAATTATTGCATGATGGTGTGCATCATGCACCAATGTGAAGCTATGGTAAATGGCAGCAATATAAGTAGATGTATTTAAAGTATCATACACACTTGTAAAAGTGCTACTTATACTCATATTCAAATCCAGTAACAGCTGCCTCCAACAACAATGCATTAACATGGGCTGCTACAGAGTCAGTTACGTAGCAGATGTATTTTATGCAATCAATAGTAACTGAGACAGTTTAACAAGGGTTTTCCTTTGTTATCCCCTGTGCTTGCTCCCCATGTCACCAATTTCATAGCTTCCCCATTAATTTTGTATGAAGCATTGCATGATCCTCAGTAATGTTTTATAAAGCATTATTGTAAGATATGCATTTAGTTTTATAAAGAATTAGTGCACAATGGTGCTGTGCATCACACACTTTCAATAAGCAACACTACTACAAAAGTAGTTCAATGTATTAGCTACAGCTGTATTCAGAAAGAGTACCATCTGGCCCCAAAAAGGAACTTATCACTGCATTAAGTGAATTAATACCTGCAGCCAGAGATTCAGTGCAGTTAAGTCTGCCATTTGTTATTTAGTCTCTAAAATACATCTGCTACTCAACTGAGTCTGTAGTACCATCTGTTAATTCATGGATGCATTCTGTTTTGTGTTCAGATGGTACTGAACCAGGTGTATGCAACAGTTTCACATACTTTTACATGTAAATCCATATTTGAAAGTGTGATAATTGGTATGCCAGCTCTAAAATATGGCTAGATGGTACTGATTTCTAATACAACTGCATATATACTTTTAACTGCTTTTTGCATAGCTGCATGTTAGTGTGCAACGGCACACCATCTCACAGTTATGCTTTAAAGAAATTGGGAAAACAGGAAAGTGATGAAATGGGAAGCAAACTGGGGGAAGTACAATGTGAAAGGAGGGCAGGAATGTGCAGAAGGGATATAGGACAGAGCCATAGCTATCCATTTGTTCAAGAATAAAACCTGATCATTTATGCAAAATATTATCTGAATTTGGACTGTCACCTCCAGAGAGAGGGGTAACCACAAAATAATCATGTTGTATAGCCAATTGGACCAAATCAACTGTGTCATGAAGATATGCGTGTGAATGGAGAGCTATGTATAGGGCAATTTTTTTTTTTTTGTGGGACAGGTGCTCATTTTTTTTTTTTAAGATAGAGAGGAATGTTGGGGAAGAGATGTAGGAATGTCTGAATGAGGTAAGTTGAGCAGCTGAGGAAGCAGTTGCAGACAGTGAAAACAAACAAGACAAGAGACAGGGACAGTAAGGGACACAAAAAGTGGGTGAATACCATGGTTGATGTGAAGCTACGGACATTGCAAATCCATGGATGACAAGCTGGGTGTCCTTGAGAATCCAGTTATCACCCACTGGACTGTCATCACTATCACTTCACTGCACTGATGGCTGCAGTGTCTGATGTCTGCATCTCCTTCTGTTATTCAATACAATGATGGAGAGCAGTGTCACCATCCAGCTTAGGTATGCACCAACTGCATGGATCACAATAATATGCACCAACCCTGGTACTTATTTGTGGGTGATAAATTCACTGCCTCTACCACTGTTTCCAGAGGGAACCACTGACCTATCCTGTGGTGCAGAATTACCTGAGGGGCCAGGTAGTGCAGGAACAACAGAGGGGGTTCTAACAGGCTTTGCACCAGATGTCCTGGGCAGTGGTTCTATAGCTGTTGGAGTAGGACAGGAGGATCTAATTTGACAGGTCTACCCTGCTGTGCTGTAGGAAAAAAAAAATTAAAAAAGAGAGAAGATGGTTGGGGTGAGGAAAAGAAGGGAGAACATTAGTAAGTTCATATGTGATACACAAAGCATTGATACAATTATTTGACTCCATTCTGTTACCTTTGCTTTTTGGACTACCAACTCCTAACAAATATCTTTTTTACTGTTAAGACTACACATCTGCTAACAGATACACAATATACTACAGATTGTAGTAAGCAATACTATGTTTGCATATATTGCACATATGCATGTTCCAATTATACTGATTACAGTTTACAACAGGCCATTGGTGCCACTGCTTTAGAGCTCTGATGTTACATTGCAATATAGATGAAAACTTTACAGTATTGTATATTTGGGAACTGTAGTTTTTGAACCCACAAACTCTGACTACTCTCTAATAGTGGACTGTTGTTTTGACTTCCAGATTCATACATGCATAATTTCTTGTTACAGTTGAGATATGAATGCTCAATTTGGTAAATCTGTATAATAAATCAATAAAGGTGTCTTTACTTTCAATGCTAAAATAACAGTACTGTTTGGATGCATGCAAACCACAAGTTTCTCACATCCATGCAAATCTAACAGCATGGGTTCACGCATTCAGTTCTCAGTATGTGACTGCTATGGAAAAAACAGAACAGAACAGAGTACCATTATGAATACCAATCCTGACTATATCCAGCTTTTAACTTTTACTAGTAGTCTTTATAAGTGATACTTACACATTAGTGAGGTGCTCCCAGTCCTACATTTCTCAATACACTGGTCAAGGGTTCCCCTCTTCCTCCTACTGAGGTCTCTGTAGTGATTTCTACACTGTTAACAAGTGCAGGGATACCAGCAGCACTGGTCAGAGCCCAGGACATGCTATTCCATGTGTGCCTTGTCATCTGAGGCATGACAGTCTCTATGCAAAAGCCTAGGCCCATGTTCATTCACTAGGAGTCCAATAAACAGTTTGGACTCCTGGAACCCCATCTTTGAACAGGAATCTCAAAACCTCTCCACAAATGCCTGCCATGCCAATCACAAATCAAGACCAATGTAGAATGATGTTTTACCACTAATTGCCGGTATCGTTCTTACTGGCAGTGCTCACTTTTTGGGTTTGCAACATTTTAAATTGTTGTGCATCACTTACCATTGCATAAACACAGTATGCAAGGGAGCACACTGCCAGGAAATGAGTTTGTGTAATGGTCATTAGTATTAATTGAATGCACCTGATGTATGTTTGTGGACTTTCTGTATCTGCACTCCACTACTTTTGAAATCCCAGGAAAAACTAGCTTGGAGTCTACATGGTTGCTTTATAACTTGTTGAATACATCCACCAAATTGTTTGACCAGCATGCAATTCAGTTGCTTATGCTGTAATTAGCATCTCTGAAATTTAGGCTAAGAAAATTAAATCTATTAATAATTTACTCCATTACAAAAACATAAATGTGTAGCTAGCCGAACTGATGGTGGGGACAATTGCTACATGTTTGCAGGACTCCACAAAAGCAAAATATTTCCAAAGATATCTTTACAGAGGAGTATTGAACTCTAAGAGGTATGCTCCCATTTTGTTACCTACATAATGCATATGCTGGAATATATTAATGAATAATGTGAAGCAAAGGTTTTTACACTGTTATCGGTATGCATTAGTTAGAAATATACTGATGGCATGGTCATGTTAGTCAAGCCATTTCAGAGGTACAAATGATTGACAAAACATGGAAATAGAAAGCTGTGTGATATATATGTACAAATGTTTCAGGGACAGCTCCTTTGAAAGCACTTTTAACATTTCAAAAGATGTTTTATTAGTGAAATGGTTCATTCGGCTGTTCTTTTGAAGGTGGCGGAAGCAAAGAAAAGTTACTGTTATGCTACAAACTGGAAAAGACTGTTATTTTGAGGGGAGCACAGTTGAGTTTCTGCTATGACACATACAAGGATATGTTGCTCTTACTACCCTCCTTGTTTTGCATCTTGCCTGCTGTTAGTATTTCACATCTGTAGACTGTTTTATGTTTTTCCAGTGGGTACTACTGACTGCCTACCTTTACTCTTTTATCTGGTGACAGTTACTTTTGTAGTTATGTGATACTTATTTGTATTATAATTCTGGTGTCTTTTATGACACAAATGTTAGTGAGGCAGAGACCCCTCTTCAGTGACTTGCAAAATAATATCATTGTTGACTCTCTCCATGAATATTGTCATTTTTGCTGGGAAGGAGTCATCCCAATAAGCAAGAAATGCTATGAGTATGGCAGCAGATTGTTGCCAACATCAGTTCTGGGGGCAGCCACAGCCAGACATATGAACAGGTGCACCACAGGGCCACTGACATGATTACCTCTGCACAGAGGCATGCAGCTGCTATTGCCAGATACCAGAGGGTAACCAGGGTGGGCATCTTACAGAACTACCTCTCACTCCTAATGAAGACTTCCTGGCAAGTATCCTCCAACAGGACAGCTTACAGCAGAGTGGACCACAGCATGTCATTGATGTGGGCACCACTTCTTCTAAGTCCTAGAAGGAACTTCCAGGTAAGCTTTATTATATGACCAGTTTAATGCTGTTGTATAGTAAAACAATTGAAATTAAAGTTACTTCTGTGTCATATGTCTTTTTTGATGGGGTTGAAAATTGGTAGAGTGATAAGCTCAGTATGGAGCTGTCAGCCATGTTCTTGTTGAATGTAGAATTAATGCAGATACAGAGGAGTCATGTAGTACACCCTGTCTTACTGTTAAATGTGATAATGTTGCCATTACCTCTTGCTTAACTTATTTCAGTACCATCAGGAATCCATTTACTTATGTATTCTACAGATAGTAAGCCAAACAAATGTATTTCAGTACTGCACATCATTTTAAAGATATATCATAATGTGTCATTTTAGGCCTGTTGTGCGTATTGCTGTAGCGTCTGTAATAGTGGAAGCACTGTTAGTTCTTTAGCATATACTGTACAATAGTAGCGCAGGTATTAATGTATACCTGTGCTTCTTCTTTTTTGACATAGGTGATTATGACAGTGGGAGTGCGGGCCCTGTGCCACCTGATGTCAGTGTCTCATCAGACACTGATGATAATGGTGGAGAAACTGAAGCACACTTGGGGGTGCAGAGGTTGAATCTGATGCAGAGGTTGACATCCAGCCACCTTCCTTCATTTTCTCTGGACACAGACAGTAGGCCTCCACTTAGCCCAAAAATATTGAACAGGTGGAGGGTGAGGACATTGAGCAGTGAAGTGTTGGTACTGTCGCTTCAGTGCTTGTTGAGTTTGGGTGTAGCCAAAGTGTTGGTGAATGCAGAAGGGTTGATAAGGGTGCTTGGAGGTGGTCTGCTGTCCCACCTCCACCTATTGCAGGTGTGTCTTCTTGTGTCACTCAACATATGTTTAGGGCCATCATGCAGGCACATGCACATTCAGAAAGGTGATCCAGACAAATGCTTAGGGTTGTGGATGTTGCACAGGCTGACATGGATGACTGCCTCCACCATGTCACCGATTCACTGGATCAGATGAATGACATTTTGAAACTAGGGGTGTATGTGATGGCCCGAGGGTTGCCAGTCATGGAAAGAGTAGTATCTGGAGGAGAATGGCATCCTTGTGGGAGTAGGTCAGTCACAATATCTGCTGACAACCAATGAAGCTGTGCCTGATCACACTCCCATAGTCGCATTACTTCTGCTGGTCAATTGGTGAGTGTGCTGTCAACACCCAGATGTGGCAGGCCATGGGGTTATAGTCTTAGGCATTCCTGTGAATGGAGCCCATCCAACAGATATATGCCACATTCAGGTAGCAGCACTGCATCTGACCTCGGGCATGCAGTTGCCAGTGCAACTCCTGGCAGAGCTAGTTCTCATGGACTGGGGTGACAACAATAATCTGCCAACTCTACCATGCATGGCTCATACCTGTCTGAAATACCAAGACATACAGCTAGCACTGAGCCTGGCTGTGTTCATGCAGACTTTCACATACCACTTTCACGTGGAGGACCCCTACAGGCAATCACACAGCAGTTACATGGTTCAGCCTGCCTGCTTCCCTTTCTTGTTCATACACACTCACCAACCTTTTGTATCAGCCTAGGCCTCCTGCCCTCCCAGCACCCTGTGCAAGTGATGCTAATTGTGCCATATCCCTGTTTTCTCTCTTCTGGATTCAGGGATACAAAAGCTTTGTGTCTGATGCACAGGGTTCATATCTACATTAGTGCCTAGTATATCTGCATTTGTGTTGCTGAACTGTTGATTGTACTTGTCACTTATATTTGCCTTCCCAAATTATATAGTGGATAGCATCATTATGTCAGTACTTTCTAGCGTATACTCTTGTAAGGGTTGTGAAGACAGGAACTGCAATGTGTTTCATTACTTTCTATCTTTTCTCTTTAGTGTTTTCCATTACATATAAATGGTGCACATTATAAGACACAACATCACATTCAGATCTCAGGATTGTATGACAGCACTGTAGTCAATCTCATCAGAAGAGTAATACAGTATAATGCTCTCTTTAGTATGAACCTCATCAGACACTTGCAGCAGCTGGACAAACCACAGGTCTTTCTCATTCAGATAACACAGGGTCTACTAACCATGACATGATGTATGTGGATAGATTAAAAGACATGTCACTGTTATCTGTCTGGTATTGCATTAAATTGTAACTGTTATTCTAAGCCTCTTAGTTTTGGTTTAAGAACTTGGGCTTCAGCCCAGTTGTTTTACACTAAGAAGGTTTGTAATTTATACTCTTGTGGGAGGAGATGGTGTTCTCTGGTCTTCTGAGCTGGAATTTCTCTCTGAAGGCTTATGTTCCCTGTTTTTCTAAGTGTCTTTATTCTGGTTTAAGCAATTGAACTCCATACCAGTTATTTTACATTAGAAAGGTTTGTGGTCTACACTCTCGTGACAGTATTCTACTGAATTGCTGATTTATTTAAACTTTTTTTTTTTTTATGTTGTGACTGCAATTTTCTGTACTTTGAATTTCTAGTACTTCTGCATTTTATAGCATAGGCTAGATTCAGGATTGCTGAATTTAGGCTGTTTGGTATCATTTGAGCACAAAAACCATCTATTTATCTCACATTAAGAAGGCCCCACTACACTCTTGTGGCAGAAGTGTGCAGGCAAGGACCCATCTGAGTTGCGGACTGTTGAAATAAGGCTCAGTCTTGAGCTTTCCCATTGTTTTAGTTTTTTTAAATAGTTTTACTTCACTTATATTTCAGCTTTGTGTTTGTGCAGGCTTGCGCTCAGTTTACCGGAGCTGCTAAGAGATTGTACTGCTGCCTTGTGTGCAACTCAGTTGTGCATTGTGAAGCACTGACACAGTTTACTACCCCTAGCCCTCCATAGAATAGCTATGATTTTTAGTCTTACAGCAAAATATGGTCCATCAAGCCTACTCCCCACTAGTTACTACAGTATATGCCTGCCATAATGGATGGGCAGTCTCCCACCATTTCTCCAGCCAGCCTGATTGACATGGACATCCCAAGGTAATGTAGCAATTGCCTCATGTATACTGACAACCAGTTACTTCTAAAACAAACAAATACAAGATGTGAGAGCTGTATCTGTATTATGAATTTGGAATCAATTATCTCGCATAACAAATCAGATATAGGTTGTCAGCACACACATGTCTTGCACATGACAAGCTCACAACACATAAGCCCACATACACAGAGGTAATCACTGGAAGCCTACCTAAAGTTGAGAGACCTCCCAAGGGCAAACCTATTGCACACACTGCAAAATCAGCAGAATCCACTACACATAATAATACACACAGCAGTGTCTCAGTTAATAAGTTCCTAAGACAAGACATCTCAAAACCAAATGTCTTGGTCATAGATGACTCCAAAGTGAGACACACAGATGCCCCCTCACCAGGCTGGACAAAGGGAAGGTCATAGTGAGGTGCCTGTCAGATGCCAGGATCCATCAGATCAAGCATGCACTTAAGTCTCTCAACAAGTACTGTTGTGACTCTGTCATAGTCCATGTTGGAGGGAATGACTTGGGACTTACTTCACTGGACTATATGAAGAGAGACATGACTGAGCTCTCTAATTATGTATCCCAGATAGGTATGTCCCTATCCCTAAGCAGCATTCTACCTTCACTCAGGATGATGCTTCCATATAAATAAAAAACTGATTGACTTCAAAAATTCACTTAGCTTCTGGTGTCAATCCAGGGGGATTCAGTATCTGTCAGCCTGGGAAGATATGGTCAACAGACCATGCTGCTTTGTCAGAGATGATCTTCACCAGTCACCTCTTGCTTTCAGTTACTGGTGAAGGTATTTGCCTACCCCATAGTGTCTTTTTTAGGCAATATTATGACAACAAAATTCCCAATGTAAAAGTAATCCATTAGAGATAAACTCAAGGATATGCTGCTTAATGCAAGGGGTCTAAATTAGAAACTCCACTCACTGGAAGCACTCCTTAACTTGGAAGATTCTGATATCTGTGCAGTCATAGAGACATGGTTGAAGGCTGTAGAGATCCCCCCAGCCATGCAAGACTACAATACCTTCCACATGTTCAGACCTCAAAATGGGCATGAATGAACAAAGGCAGAGGTGTATACATCTTCATTAAAGACACATACACCACAAGACTAGTCAAACAGTATAACTCCCTAGAACTACTCCAGGTCCAACTAACTATAGCTAAAAACCCTTTCCATATCATTGCTAGCTATAGGTCCCTGACCCTGAACCACAAAAAAACACTCTGCCTACCTGGACCTACTTGAGACACTCACTATACAGCCAAACACCTTGATCATTGGTGATTTCCACTATTCGTCCATTGATTGGGAGTCATATATGAGCACAAACAAGTTCACCCTAAGTTCCCTGGACATTCTTAATACTAATGACCTGGAGCAGATAGTTTGCACACCCAGAAGGGGCTTGCATGTCCTAGACTTAGTACTCAACAACACAGTGTGTCTCTGCACTACCCACTGTGCGTTGCCCTCCCTGGTAACGTCTGATCATAATTTAGTCTCATTTAGATTAAGGATCATAACTACCCCCCAAGAGGAAAAAGGATGAAAAATTTCTCCAAAGCAAGCTATAGCTACCTATGCGATCCCATAAATAGTTGAATCCCCTCTGCTACCACTGTCAAAATGATGGCTATACAGAGGTTTACACAATTGCCTGTATAAACACCTAGACAAATGCACAGACTTGGCTGTACCTGAATCGATCAAAACAAGGTCCTCACAAAAACCCAAGTCATTCTGATGGGAATTAAGCATAAATAGGTTATACAACAAGTGGAAGAAACTAATGTCTGAGAACAAGAGGGAACTGGCTCAGCAAAGGAAGGACACCCTCCCACAACTTGAAAAAGCAAATCAGATATCTTATAAAGTCTTCTAAAGCCAATTTTAAAGCTTAACTAGCATCCATAGCTAAAGATAATCACAAGGAATTCTTTAGTTACATCAGAAATGTAAAAGTGTTGGCCCTGCTTTATTTCAAACTCATAGTGGATGGTATCACTCATAATGACCCTAAAGACATTGCCAACCTATGAGCAGACAGATTTGGGGCAACCCCACGAGCTATACCCCAAAGCATATCTGTCATCAGTCCTCTACATAGTATCTCCAAAGAGCAGGTCATACCCACAATCTCCATGGCCTAACAAACAGCCTTTATGGAACTGGATAACATCCCAGGCTGCCTATTAAATGGTCTAAAACAGGACCTAGCAGAACAACTTGGCACAATCTTCAACCATAGTCCAGTTATTGGCTTTGTTCCAGCAGAGTGGAAAACAGCAATAGTAATTCCTTTCCACAAAGGGTGATCCATCAACCGACCCTGGGAACTATAGACCCAAACGCCTAACCAGTCTTATCTGCAGGACCATGGAGAGAATCTTCATAGACCGTATCAACCAAGACATAGGTGACATTCAAACTCTTGACCTGACCCAATATGGCTTTGTTAAGGGTAGATTATGTTTATTAAACTTGGTGGACTTCCTCAGAAATGTCACCAAAGCCCTAGATGAAGGCAAATCAGTACATACAGCCTATCTTGACTTAGCCCAATCTTTTGACACAATCATCCACTCAGGCATCATTGAGAAACTCACCCAGATAGGAATTAACCTATATATCACTAGATGGGTAGAAAACTGGCTCACCAACAAAACACATAGGGTCAAATGTGGGGATTCCACCTCTAGCAGCAGCCAGTTACCACTGGTGTACCATGGGGAGATGTGCTGGGCCTCCTACTGCGTGGAATCTATTTTTCAGAAGTCCATGAGAAAAAAGATGGACTATGGCTTAAAAGTTTCTCCAATAACTTTAAATTGGGTGCAATCATTGAGTACCCCAATGATGCTGACAAACTACAAAAAGGGCTTATATAGGCAAATCACTGGTCAGTAGCCACTGACTTAAACTAATCACAAACAAATGCATTATCATTCTTTTTGGCAAAGGGGAATTCCCTGCAAATTACAATATTAACAGTACCCTCCTTAGCTCAAAATATGTGCCGAGAGAATTTAGAATACAGGCTGATAGGAACCTTAACTTTGATCATCATGTATCTAGTGTGGTAAGAAAGGTCTTCAATGTTGCACATCTCTTAAGTAAGAGCATCTCATCCAGAGTTAAGGATGTTATAACTCTCTTGTACTCATCCCTCATTAGACCAATAAAAGAGAACAATGCTCCCTTCTGTATGTATATCACCAGACACCTGCAGCAGCTGGAAAGACCTCAGAGATTTCTCACTAATAAAATTCAGGGCCTTCAAAAAATGACCTCCACAGACAGTCTAAAGGCCCTGTCACTGTACGCTGTATCTTATAGGCTGCTCAGAGACAACTTGTGGCTGGCCTACAGAGCAGTCTTTGACCCTACCCTAATGCAAATGCTACGTATCTGCAAGTCACATAGGACAAGCTTCACTGGCTGTAGAGATCTTAACCTAGCTAGCAAAATGAACAGGATATGCTGGAGAGACAGATATGTTTCCCAGAGATTGTCACTCCTCTGGAACAAACTCACAATTCATGTAAAACGGAGCTCCTCAATGACCCTAGTTAAGTGTAACTTAGACAACTGGATGGGAGACTGTAAATTTACCCTAGGGGTTTCACCTGTGTCCCTCTTTGCTAAGGGCAGTCAGTGCTGATCCTAGACATGTGCTGGAAATATAGACCATATGTCTTGGTAAATAAGGGAACAAGGGTATAACATGGCTAGACTTATAAAGGCCCTAGGGCCAATAGCATAGTAACCTACTATGAACCTATGAACCTAAGGTGATATCTGCCTGTGCAGGCCAGTGTCTGACCATGGCAGGGTGGGATGACTGTATATGTAATAATCTGATATAACTGATGACATCAGCATCGTCTGTTGAGCATATTTTAATAACATTGTCCCACATGCTGGGGTAAAATGTTCTCTGTAATGTCAAGTAACAGGACACACACACACACACACACACACACACACACACACACACACACACACACACACACACACACACACACACACTCACACTTGACTTCACTGAGAACACAACCCCTTCCTATGTAAAAACACTGACTACAGAATTCAGTACTTTGCATATGCACCACAGCACAAGTCTGACTTTTACATGGTTGCAGGTCAAGTTATAATGGATGAAATCAGCAGAACATGCAGGAGACAAGAGTTTGGGAGGGTTGCCTGAAATGGATGTGCAGGCTTGTGCATGTATCAAAATATTAGCAAGCCATAGCACTGAAGAATTGACTGCAGGATAGCATGTCTACTTTGCTGAGTAGAGACACACACACACACAATAAGATGACTGCAGTAAGAACAGAATCCCTACCTAAGAACACAGACTACAGAAGTCAGTATTTTAGACAAGTGCCACTGCACAAGTTTGACTTTTACATGGCTACAGGTGAACCTATAGTAGATGACATCAGCAGATCATGTGGGGGACAACAGATTGGAAGGCCTGCATAGGCACATAGATTCATAAGTTCATATAAGGCCAGTAGCCTAACAGCATTAGGGTGGGTAGAAGCCCAGCTATGCAAAGTACCCTTAGTAAGCATAGTTGGATGTTTGAGAGCTTTGTTTAGCAGAGCAAGGTTGTCAGCACCACCAACTGGCCCTGTCCATATTGGAGCACACAACATTATATATCACACCTTGTAGTATGGTTGATATATGTGTGTAAAAAATACTGAGACCCCGGGTTGTACTGCTGGGGAGGGGGGCAACTCATGTTTGTATTGTGAATATATGATGTATATTTAGAATGTTCCCTGAATTTGCAATGTTTCCACATGCAGTTTTTTTGTCATAGAAAGGAAATGGACAATAAATTCCAATAAGAAAGTATAATAAATACAGTTCCATAGCACAGTAAGAAGCAAATTTGCACAATAGTTAATAAAGTGCACACACATGAGAGTTACACCTGTTTGCACATAGGTAACCAGTGTGCAAACAAGAGTTGCACTGCTACCATCTGTCAAGCAGAATGCAATTTCATGTATAGGCAGTTGTGTATGCGTTTTTCAGAAAGGCTAAGGACATGTAGGTCCAGACAGCAGTGTATGTGTTTTTCGGAAAGGTTAAAGACATGTAGGTCTAGATAGCAGGAATATATTTACAGGAGTATAGTACACAGTAAACCCGTAGTCGTACATTTGGTCATAAATGTAACAATACATAGATTACTCTGTCAGTAAAAGTAATACTATATGGAATATGCTGTATTCAAACCCGTACCCATGTGTATGGTAGTCCTATACTTACACCTGTTGCCAACATAATGTTGAGGAAACTGTTGTCTATTTTGCACTTAACTGTTGTACACTGCAATGTCACAGCATTAAAACAAAGGTTGCACACTCTGTACTAGAACCCAGTACCATCTATACTCCAAGCTGTGTTTTCATGATGGCCAAGGGCATTAATTGAATGTATCTGGTTTCTGCTTTTTGCTGTCGGCTTCCTAGGTGGTCCTAGGTGCTCTTTGCCTAAACCAAATAAGCACAGCCATTCCCTGCTTCCACAGTTTCCACTATGTGGCACTTGCTGCAAAAACTGGAATAAAAAATGAGAAGAATAAGCAAAAAAATCTTAGTAATGGACACATATAAGTAAAATAAGTGTCTGCTTCCACATGTTAAGTTAATTTCTGTACAAATATACCACTATTTACTTCATTCCTGCACCAAGTTAAGAAATACAAGGCTATGCCTTAATATTATTAAAGAATGCATTTTAGGTTCAGGACTTACCTTACAAATTCAGCAGTTGACACAACTTTATTTCAGGTCTAGAATTTGCTTGCCTGTACTCCCATGGTATTGAAGTGTGCAGGAAAAACCATAATGTATTCTACATAGATGCTTTATAGCTTGTTGAATAGCTTCACAATACTGTAAATCATTTGCTTATGCTGTAATTAGCACCTATGAAAAACACCTGCTGCTTTACTGAAAATATCACAGTCTGTTGTTGGTCATTAGTGTGAAATGAGCACCTACACACCACTGAGTGCACTAAAGCTGAAATAAGGTAAGCACAGGTGATTTTTAATATTGCTTTTCTCTGTTCCTGTGATATTGCATAAACATGAAAAGTGAAAGAAAGGTTGCAGACCCTGTACTAGAACCCAAAATCTTTGATACTCTTGCTCTATACATACACATGCTGCTGCAGGAATAGTTAGATAACAAGCAATAAGAAATCTGCCATTCATTTCTCTATTTCATGGTTGCATTAAGGATGGCATTACACAAACAAGAACAAAAACTAAAAAAATACATTTGAACTTAAAGCTGATAGAGATGATAAATTTTAAACAACAAAGAGGATGAAACAGAACTTATGAATTGTGCACTGCTTACATGCACCTTTACACTTCACAGACCTGCATGTACACCTCTGTGTCACCTGACACACACCCCTGATATTATCATTCACTTTTGAACTCTGTGGAAGTGCCTACACAATGTGGACATCCCTATATGGTTACAATATTTTGGGATTCATCAATTCTAATGAGTTTGGACCTCATTTGGATCTTCTCCATGCTGACAGCCCTGAATCTACACAGTTGGTAACCTTGCAGGCAGGGAAACTGAAGGGGAGCACAATGTTATACACTCAAGGCAGAGTATTAATGCAGTATATGTCCACACAGAGGAATGCAGTTTTTGAATACTATGCTTCATGGGGTTTACACTTTTAGCTGTCTACATTAGTTACGAGTACATTGTTCATTTGGGGTTGGGGATGCAAAGCTGCATTTATGTCATGGAACTTTGGAATTGTTGCTATTGTTAATCTAATTTTCTAGCATACACCATGTCTGATAATGTTATAATGTGTGGGAGGTTACATGTTACGGTCTGTTCTGTACAAATCTACAGACTTTTACTTGCCCTTGTTTCTGTGCAGACTCCCTTCCATGGCTTTATCTGGAAAACTTTTAAACACATAACCAACACGAGCATGTTGACTACACTGTTGCTTTACAACTTGTTGAATAATTCCACTGTGTTGATTTGCTTCATTAGCATAAAATTTCAGCTACTTATGAATGCAATATGTACTTTGCATGCCACAGAAGTTTCTGTGTTTGTGCATGAGTGTGCGCCACTACCAGGAGTTTACTGATTCTAATACTATTTGCAGCCATCGTGATGTGCACACGATCAAAGACGATTATGTAGACTTTATTGAATCCCCCTGTTACCCTCTCACCTATTTGTTATAAGGCATATTTGCTTTTACTGACAATCTATTAATTTGTAATCTCCATAAAAAAAGCCTGACATTCCTCATTTTTCATGTTCCAAGCATTTTTTGTTTGTTTTGTAGCTTCAAATATTTCTGTCAAATGTTCCCATGGGTTAACATAATAATTTTGTATCATTTTATTTTCGTACCATGATCTCCTATTATTTTACACTTCTTCTATATTTAGTTCCAACACTTTTATTTCTTTTTATAACTTTGTATTTCTTTATTTCTCCATTTTCTTTCCTTTTCATTCACTCTTCTTAGTTCCCTTCTCTGTTATTTTTATCTTAAGCAGTTTTTTTATAAACTCATATTTATTTCCATTTATCCATTTTAACACTCTATTTAAATTTAAAGTTGCACCATAAACTATAGCATTCAATAAACTTAAACCTCCATTTTCCATATCAATATATAACACTCCTCTTTTAACTGGGTTCAAACAAGAGTCCCAAATAAATCTAAATATTAATTCAATTATTTGTATTTTATGTCTCTTGGTATCATATATATGCTCACCATATACTATTCTTCCCATCCACATATAATTTATTATAGCCTGTATTATTCAATTCAACTGGTCTCCAATTAGTATTTTCCTCTTTTCTCCTTTTTTTCCATTTAAATTTCATTATACCATTGCATGCCTGTGTATAACAAATCCCCAGCCAAATTCAATAAACCATACATGGTTCTTTTCTAGCATGTGCGTGTCATGGTAGCACAAAGTTTTAGATTCATTAAGCACTGTGCAGAAGCGAACACCACTGCACAAACAATTTAAACACTGTGACATGCTAATTACAGCATAAGCAGCTGAATTGCATGCTAATCAACCAATACAACACAGTGGCGCTATTCAAAAAGCTGCAAAGCAACTGTGTAGACTCAGTGCTGGTTTTCTCTCCAAATTCCAAAACCTTTTGGAATATAGCCATGGAAAGGAGCCCACACAGAAATAATGTTGGGGGTGCAGCTGCTTTAATTCATTTGTATGCACAACAGGCTGAGGCCTATACTGCTGCTGCTATAATAGACCTAGGTCTAGAAGGAGAAGAATTTTCTGGCCCCATTTAACTTTTCCCAGCCTACATGATGTGGAAATATTAGAGTGTTATAGGGTACATAGGGTCACACTACAGGAGTTCTGCAACCTCTGTCGCCCTCAACTCAGAGCCAGGAACAACCAAGGTGAACCCATCCCAGTGGAGATGAAGGTATGTGCAGCACTCAGAATCTTAGCTACAGGCACCTTTCAAAGACACACAAGGGACATGCTATTGGTGCCACAGGCATCAGCTTCCAGGATCCTCCATCAATTCCTGAATGTTATGCTTCAACTTGCCAGTGACCACATACATTTTCCCTGTATTTCTGAGGAGAGGGCCAGAAATATGCAGGAGGTCTACTGTGTAGTGCACTACCCTGAAGTACTGGGTGCCATAGACTGCAAACATATAGAAATTAAGGTAACAGCTGGGGATCAGAGACAGGTCTACATAAACAGAAAGGGATTCCACTCTATTAACTGCCAAGTCATGTGTAATACCAAGGGAATCATCATGAACATGTGTGCTGGCAAACCTGGCAGTTACCATGACTCACATATCTGGCACTTCTCTTAACTGTAGCAGATATTCACTGGGGGAATATCCCGCAGGGTCATTTACTGGGGGATGCAGGTATTGCAATTGAACCATGGCTGATGATACCCATCAGAAATGCACACACAGCCACCAAAGAACACCATAGTGAGGCATGTACTTAAACCAGAAACATCATAGAGTTTGTGTTTTGGTTGCTACAGTTATGAATCCAATGTCTAGCTACATGTGGGGGAGCCCTGTAGTACAATCCACAGACATGTACTGAAATATTCACAGTACGTGCCATGCTACACAGCATCATCTTGAGAAAACAGCTTCAACATGATCAGCAAGGGGAAGGAGCAGACATCTCACTACCAATGCAAGGTCACCAAAACCACAGGCAAATGAGGAGTCAGAGGTGGTACCAGCAGCTGCTGTGGGTGTTGGAAAACTTAGCCATGCTGAATATACCCTTGCATTGGCTAAGAGAAAATGCATAACACACTCACTCACCACCTAGGGGCCTAAAACCTTCCTCTTATGCACATACATATACTAACATCGATGCCAGGCAACTCTCACATTTACCTCACCATGTGTTGACTGTGTACTGCTTGCATCAGGCAGAGTCAGGCCTAAATTAAAACTGTGGCAACTGTTGTATTTACAAGGTAAGTCCTAAACTTGGAGTGTATTGCGTAATAATATGAATGAGTGGCATATCCTTGTATTTCATTACTTAGTATTGTAAGCAAGTAAAAGGTGGGATATTTGTACAGAACTGACCTTAACATGTGACAGCAGAGACATATTTGACTTAGATGTGTTGGCTGGATGCAAAAAAGGAGAGAACCAATAGCAACATATCCTTGTTTGTGCCATAACAGAAATGCAGCTTTGCTCCCCACCTCCAAACTAACAGGCAAATGACACACATTGCTAACAAAGCATCTTTGAAATGCTAAAAGTGCTCTCAAATGACCTGTCCTTGAAACATGTCTAGAGAGTTAATACAGAATATTCAATGTGAAGGTATTGCCAATCATATATACCTGTGAAATGCCCTGACAAAGTTGCTCATGCCTTCAGTACACTTGTAACTAATGCATACAGATAAAAGAAATAAAAGTATAAAAACCTGTGCTAATCAATATATAAAACTATTAAACAGATCATTGATAATTACATGTCAGCATTTGCAGTATGTAGCTGACAAAATACAGGCATACCTTCTCAAAATTAACAATCCTCCATGCAGATATATTCCAAAGTAATAACTTCTCTTCTGTGTTGACCACATAAACAATTCTGCTCACCTTCAGTTTCCCTAGCTACACAGTTGCCTTCAGGTGTAGATTCAGGGCTGTCAGCATGATGAAGATGCAAGTGAGGTATGCAGTCATTAGTATTGGTGAATCCCAAATCCTTGGCTTTATGTAACAGATGTAAACTTGGTGCAGGCACTCCCTCTGTGTTTGTTTTAATGGATTGCAACTGTGAATGATTACTGGTGGGAGATGTTAAATACAACAGCAATGCAGACTATCCTATATTCAGTGATTGTGTCAGGTTAGACTTACAAAGTGATAGATGTACTTTTGTCAAGGTTGGAAATGTAAGTAAGTAGCACACAATTCACAGGTTCTTTTCATTAGCATCCAACCTTTTTTGCATTTGTTGACAAATATCTTTTTTCCCTGCAATTTTTTCATTATTTTTTCTTTTTTTTTCTTTTTGGCAAGTGTTTGAGTGATGTGGTGCTTAGAGCAATCATGGGAACATAAAAAAATGAATGGTAGGTTTGGCTGTGCTTATCTAATTTGTGCAAAGCGTTGCAGTGTGCAAACTGAACAACGACCCATCCAGGAAGCAGACAGGACCCAGACACCCAAAAATAGAAACTGGATGCATTCACTTAATTCTGTTGGGCACCATGCAAACCCACAAAGTGGCGTTGTGCAGAGGTTAATACAGACACCTTAAGAATGATTAGTAAATTAGGGAATGTCATGTAACTGGTCCTGTGGCAGCAGGCGTAAGTGTAGGGCTGGAGTGCAGATGGCCCTGGGTCCTAGTACAGGGTGTGCAAACTTTTTTTCACTGTTGTGACATTGCAGTTTATAGCAATGAAATGAAACATGAACAAGTGTTATTTCAACTGTCTTGTGGCAACAGGTATAAGTGTAAGGCTGCCATACACATTGGCTCCTAATACAGGATATTCCATACACTTTTACTGTTGTTAAACCTCCCATTATACTCTCTCTCAATTATAGCACTTTAATTAGTGAAGCTCATATTAATTGTATGTGTGAGGGATGACACATTATTTTATTTATTTATTTATGTATGTATGTATGTATGTATGTATGTATGTATGCATTATGAGATTTATTATTAGATACATGACTGAGGATATATTTTGTATTATATTTCTGTAGGTGTAATTCTGCTATCTGGACTTGGATGGCCTTCACATTTGCTAAAACTCATACACAACTGCCTCTATATCCAATAGCCTTGTCAGATCGCACACAAACATGTGTAACAGCTCATCCTGTCACCTGCATAGAGGTATGATGCCTGACTATGTCTGAGGAGCATTCTTCTGTAGCAAACATGGAAAACCAATGCTGTAGATGTAAATGCTTTGTCCTGTATTTCCTAGGTTTGAATCCCACAGTGTAAAAATCAATTTTCTCATTCCACACTGCTTGGCACTGCTACTGTCCCCACACCATTGTGCAAACACACAGTTGTGCACACTCCAGTAAACATGATAACTGGAACTGGTGGGAAAACTCCAGTCTCCATTACTCTATATCCACTGGTAGATAGACATGGGAGGCAACAATGGGGAAGTTGTCAGTTTTAGGGAACAGAGGTGGGGTATCCAGTAGTCCAGGATATAATTGGACTCCTAGGCTTCCCAGGCTTCTGCATGGGGACTATTATGGCTCCAGTACACGTCTAAGGCATGGGATAGTTTAGCCCTGACTCTATCCACTGTCACTCGTATCCTGCACATTGGAGAGCAATGCAGGGATCATTTTAATGATGTACAGAGGAGGAAGAGGAATATTCTGAATTGATGGACTGAGGAATTTAGGACTAAGGACATCCCACACCTGTGTAGGTATCAACTCAAGAGAGTACTTGTAAGACTTAGGAAGTTGAATATAGGTAAGGCTAGTATGTATAATGGTCTTCTGTTTTTTTTTTCTGTTTTTTCCCTAGCTGCCATTGTTCAGGAGTTCAATGTATGGGCCAAATGGGCTACATTGGACAGACTGGGGAGAGCAAGTAGTATATGTGCAGCAGAAGAAAAGTGTTACTGTAGCATTAAAGTTAAAGATAGCTTTATTGGTATTTTATAGAGTTGTATCAAATTGAGCATGCATATCTCAATTGCAAATGCAAGTATGTATGTATTAGTCTGTAGAACAAATCAATTGTAAGAGTCTAATATTAGACTTTAGTCAGAGGTTGTGGGTTCAAATACTACAATTCACAACTATATCATACTGCTATTTCTTCAAAAACATTTACATTAAATAAAAACCGGTATAACAGTGGCACAATTACTCTGCTTTAAACAATAATCTGTATAACTGGAACATGCATATGTACAATATATGTACATTTCAAGGACTACTTGTAGCAATCCATAGTATAGTATACATCTGTTAAGAAGTAGACATAAATGTAAAATTTAACATAATAAAGTTGTATAATTGTATTAATGCACTGTATGTCACATATGAAGGTACTAATCTTATCTCTTTTTTATCTCAACCCAACCCTTATCTCTCTTTTTATTTTGTTATATTTTTAAGAATATTTTGTTTATTTTATTATTGTTTTATTCTATTTTATGTTTTTTTTTTATTTGCATTGTATTTTTTTTTAAATGTTTTATGTTATTTTTATTTTATTTAATTTACTTTTCCTTTTCTTTTTTATTTTTATTATGTGTTGTCAAAATATGTCCATATCATCCATGTGTACCACATCACTAAATGCTCCACAGCACAGTGAGGTAGGCCAGCCCCATTGAATCAGCCTGCCCAACTCCACCGGCTGCAGCAGCGATTCCCAGCACATCTGGGAGACAACCTTGCAGCACTGCCACTGATGATCATGCACTACCTGCACACTCAGATAGCTCTGCCCCAGAGGCTGGTCCAGACTTGCCCTCTGGGAACAGTGGTGTAGGTGGTGATTTCATAACCAGCAATGAGTTGCCAGGGATGGTACATAGGGTGGTGAACTGCACCTTTGATGCATGCCTATGCTGGCTGGAGAGACTGCTCTCCCTCATCGTGCATGATAGGAGGAGGAGGAGATGTCAAGCACTCCAGCCACCTGTGGAGGAAGGTACAGTGATGACAGTCCAGTGGGCGAGGACTCAATTCTCACTGCCACCAAGCTTGACAGCCATGGGCACAAGTTATCCCCACCCTCTCTCCAGTCATGGTGTGCCCGACCATTTGTGTCCATTACCATTCCTGTCTCTTGTCTTCTTTGTCATGTCTGTTTGCAATTGCTTCCTCACCTATCCAACTTACCTGACCCAGACATACCTACATCCCTTCCCCAACATTATTCTCTCTCTCTCAAATAAATAATTAATGAGCACCTGTCCCACAAAATAATAACAGAAAAAAAAAAAGAAAAAAGAAATCTTCCCATGCATAACTCTCCGTTTCACACATGTGTCTTCTTGAAACACTTGATTCAGTTCAGTTGGTTATACAACATGATTGCAATGTGATCTCCCCTCTCTCTGGGGGTGACAGGCCAAATACAGCTAATATTCTGCAATATACTTTCAGTTTTCAGTTAAAGAAATAGATAGCTATGGTTCTTTCCTACCTCCCTCCAGCACATTCCTGTTCTGTTTTCCCTTTGTTCTTCCCCTGTTTGCTCCCCATGTTACCACTTTCCTATCTACCCCATTTTCACCACTTTAATCTGGTCAAAAAATAGAATCACACACAACACACATACGTTGCTGAAAAAGCAATGGATCCCTTTACTTTTTGGACTCCATGTTTGTGCGGAGGTGTGCAGCATGTAAAGACACATAGCAACGATGAGCAGCGGCAAGCTGATACGGTTACCTCCGCTCAATGTCACATAACCCCATTGGGCTATGCCAACACACAACTACAAAAGTACTATAAAGAAGTCATGTAAGTGCATTATCAATGTTTAAATAAATGCAGTTATAAGTATTCAATAGACATGGATTCAAAACCAGTACCATCTGGGCCCAAAAAGGAATGGAACTTTAATTACCCCACTATTAACTGAAAATCTTATATGATACCAAATGTACATGCACAGAGATTCCTGGATTTTGTAAACACAAACTCCCTGGATCGGATAGTCAATACACTAACCAGGGGTGCAACCATACTGGATCTGTTCCTCACTAATATGGGAGAGTGCTGCAAAATCCCTACTGTAATGCCTTCCCTGGTAAGGTCAAACCACAAAGTGGTCTCCTTTGAAATAAAAATAAAAATAAAACCTGGACCCCGAGCTAAACCTGAAGTATTCAGGAACTATTATAAGGTTAATCTCATGCTGTTAAGTGAGAACCTGGCAAAATTTCAAGCCCCAGTAAACCCTGAGAACACTGCTGCCTATGCAGAACTGTTCACAGAAACCCTGTACAAACATGATAATAGCTGCATAGAGGCAGCTGTACCCCACAGGAAGAAGTACAGAACTAACTCAAAAACAAGCCACCCTGGTGGAATCACAAAATCAATAGGTTTTATAACAGCAGGAAGAAAATTATGGCAAAAATTAGGATGTGCAGCACCCAGCAGAATAAAATCACTCCCAACAAACTAAACAAACAACTCAGAGGACAAATAAAGTCTAACAAGGCCAGATTTGCAGTAAGTTTGGCATCCCAGGCCAAGGGCAACTACAAAACATTCTTTAGCTATGTCCACAGTCTCAGAGGCAATACACAATTGTGTGCAGAGCTCATTGTAAACGGAGCCACCTATGCTGAGCCAGAAGACATAGCAAACCTCCTGGCTGATAAATTCAGCTCCAACCTTATCCCTTTCTCCCTGTCAAACTTCCCTCAGGAAATATCATTAAATATAACTCCCCCTACCATCACTAGGGAACAGGTCCTTAATGCTGTCTCTAAGGCCAAGAATACTATGTAAGTGGGTCCAGATAACATTCCAGGATGCCTTCTAAATAGCATGAAACATGACTTATCAGGGCCTCTAGGATTACTATTTAACTGTATCCTCCAAACAGGTTTTGTGCCTCATGAATGGAGAAATGCAACAGTCATTCCTCTGCACAAAGGTGGGACATCTACAGACCCTGGAAATTACAGAACTATAAGTCTCACTAGTTTTATATGTAAAGCCATGGAAATAATTATCATGGAGATGATCAACAGAGATATAGTAAACCTCCAGATATTGGACCCATCCAGTTTGGTTTTGTCAAGGGCAGATCATGCCTACTCAACCTGGTAGACTTCTTTGAGAAGGTCACCAAAGCAATGGATGAGGGCAAAATCATTCACATTGCCTACCTTGACCTGGCCAAGGAATTTGATACAGTACCCTACTCAGACATTGTTGACAAACTGAAGAAGTTATGTACAAACCCATATGTCACCCGGTGGATAGCCAACTGGCTCACAGACAGGACCCAGAAAATTAGAACTGGGGTGTCCAACTCTACAAAGAGGCCAGTCACAAGTGGAGTCCCTCAGGGATCAGTCGTTGTACCACTCCTTTTTTGCATTTACTTCTCAGAAGTCAAAGCCAATGTCAGTGGTCTCTGGCTGACTAAAGTTGCAGATGATTGCACATTAGGAGCTGTCACTGAATCTCACACTGACACAAATATTCTCCAGGAGGTGCTGACACAGACAAACAACTGGTGTAAGAGCCATGGACTAAAACTAAATGTCAAGAAATGCATAACAGTATCCTTTGGGAAGTCATCCATCTCTGGTAACTATTATACTGACAACAAACACCTTAGAGTTGACCCAGTAGTCGGGTATTTAGAGGCACACACAGATAGTAATCTAGCCTTTGGCCATCATATGTCTACAGTAGTGAAGAAATCATTCTATGTTATGTAACTTATAAACAAAGGTAAGGCATCTAAGTCCAAGGAAGTCATTGTTCCACTTTATTTGGCATTCATCAGACCTATCATTGAGTACAATGCCACCTTTGGTATATACCTAACCAGGTACATCCAACAATTGGAATGTCTAGAGAGGTTCCTCATTAAAAGAATACAGGGCATAAGTAAAATGTCCTATGTAGACCACATCAAGGCCTATCCCTGTATTCTGTCTCCTACAGGCTTTTGAGGGGAGATCTATACCTGGCATACTGGGCATTGTGACTCCCCACACTGATGGACCTCCTGCATATCCACAAACCAAGCCGCACCAGAATAATCCATTCAAATGACTTAAACCTTGCCTGTGAAATAAATAGAACCTGATGGAGAGATAAGTATGTATCACAGAGATTACTATGTCTATGGAATAGGCTCCCCATCCATGTGAGGCAGAGTTCCTCCCTAACCCAATTCAAGTGCAACTTGGAAAATTAGATGGGAAACCGAAAACTCATCCCTGGTTTGGCAAGTATGTCACTAATGGACAGAGGTAACCTGTAAATAGTTCATGTCCCCCAGGCCCATGTTTACATTTATCAAGAGTATCAGAACTTGTCAGAGATTTAGGATGCATGGCTAGGCCTAAAAAGACCCTTGTGGTTGTTAGCCAAGAAAACACCTATGAACCTATATTTCAGTGCATTAATAGATGCTGCTACAGAGCCAGCTAAGCTGCATGTGTGTTGCATAGACTCAATACTAACTGTCGGACATCTGCACTGTGGCTCATGTTTGCACATTGCTTAGCTATGCGCAAACATGTATCCCGCATGTGTGTACACTTTGCCCACCATCGTGCAAACCCGCTGCTCACCTTGCTATGGAAAAGTAAATATTATTATGTATTACTACTGTTTACTGTCCATTTCCTGTCTATGACATGAAACTTCATGTGGAAACATTACAAATGAAGGTTCTGTCTAACAATATGTTACATATTTACAACACAGCCATGTGATGCCATCCCCCCAGCAGTGCAACCCTGGTGTCTCAGTACTTTTTCCAGATGCACATCACCTACCCTACAGAAAGTAATATCAAATGTTGTGTGATATGCAATGTACATCAGTCTGGTAACATGCAAAACTACAATTATTGACCTATAAGCATAGCAAGCCTTATCTGCAAGGCTAAGGAAGGAATCAGTATGGACTATATACACAGGGACATAGTTGACCTTCAGCACAATTGACTCAACCCATTCTGTTTTTGTCAAGGGTAGATCTTGCTTATTGAACCTTGTGGACTTCTTTGATACTGAACCAAAAGACCTGGATGAGGGATAACAGGGCATACCACCTATGTTATCTTATCCAAGGCCTTTGACACTATCCATCACTCATGTCTCACAGTGAAGATCTCCCATCTGGGAATTATGCCATACAGCACTAGATGGATAACTAACTGGCTCACTGACAGAACACACGCTCACAGAGTTGGGGACAGCACCACCACCACTAGCCCACTTACCAGTGAAATATTACAAGCATCTGTGTTTGACCCTAAACTGTTTGAAAAGTACTTCCCTGAAGCACAGGCAACAGCAGATGGCCTGTGGTTTACCAAGTTTGCAGAATACTGTTAAATGGACGCAGTCATATGGAGTCCCCTAATGATGTCAACATATTACAGAAGGGGCCAACACAGACAGATATGACAAGAGAGAAAATTTTCAAATTAAAAACAAGATGCATCCCTTTTACAACCTATCAGTTTGGAAACACTTTTGAGAAATGAGTGGTGGCACCAACACCCCCTCATAAAAAAAAAAAAAAAAAATATATATATATATATATATATATATATATATATATATATATATAGATATATATATGGATACGTGAATTTGAACACTATGAAATTGCATGTTTTAAACCAAATTTGGTATAGAATGTGTGTATCAAATGAATGAAGCAGTCATTGCTGAAGATAGACTGGCCCTTGATAACAGCAAACAAAAATAGATGAAGGAACCAGTTATTATGGAGCAGAAGTGGACAGAGTCTTGTTTGTGACGCAAACAAACTGAGCTCAATTAACAAGCTCAGCATACAAGGTGTGGGCAGAAAGGATGGGAAGAAGTGTCACTCCCTTAACTCATTAATTTGATGGGGGGGGGGATTCAGCAAATATTGACAACCCTACACTGGCTTAATAGCTGGGGGAATGCAGTGCCAAACCACACAATGTTTTAACAGACTTTGTCATTGCCCATTAGATGAGGCACAGCAGAATAAAAAATCCCTATTGCAACATATATTAGACTTTATCAAAAGAACTTGTAATAGCAATGAAGCAGCCAAGTATCACTAGGACGTTAAAAACCATAAAATATTTATTGTAAAAAACAACACAGTAAGCGCTTTCGCTAAAGAGCTTCTTCAGACAGACAAACATTATTATCAAGTTACGGTCCTTGTATAAAAATTCAAAAAACTGGGACCAATCACAGAAAAATATCAATTAAAAAATTAGGAAATTTTAAAGGTACACATATAGCATTGTACATATAAGCGCTCCTGAACTACATGGATGCATATGAAAACTAATTCACATATAGAACATAAAATAAAAATCAAACATATATACCACACATATAAAAACATACATTAAAATATAAAACAAAAAGGGCATAAGTGTATTCATGCTTATATAAATTATTTTGGTATCCTACGCTTTTTTAGTAGGGGTTTGATGGTTGCCCTTTCATTCAAACCATGGCCTCTGTCTGCCCTGAGTGTAATAATCCAGTTATTTTCTCTGAATTCTGTATGGTTCCTAATATCTCCTTCTCTTATGCTAGAGGGGATCAACTCAATAACTCTGAATGTAACGTGGTGGTCATCCCCAAAACGAACTACATGTTTAGCTAGGGCATTATGATCCGATTGTTTCCTAATGTGATACACATGTTCTCGGATCCTATCCCTAAGAACCCTATTAGTTTTGCTTACATAAAAAGAGTGGCAAAGCTGGCATTCTGCTAAATACACAAGATTGGAAGTTTTGCAAGTAGCTTCTATTTGAAAGCTAAAATCTCTCTGCAAATCTGGATGATGGAACCTATCAGAACTATCAATATAGTCACAAAAATGACATGTTCCACATGGACGGGTCAACCCTCTCTTACTATAGTTGTTATACTTATTGCCCTGTTTACAGCATAACAGTATCTTTAATTTTTTCCTGTTTTTATATGTAAACCTTGGTTGATCACCAACTATTTCACTAATGTCACTATCTACTTGAAGTACAGACCAATGCTTACCAAAAATTCCTACTAATTCTTTGTTGTCCAAGGTATAATATAAGGGAACCTTAAGAAATGAAGAACTACCTATATCAATATTATGAGCATCTTCCTTTTGTGGACCAAAATATTGAGCAGCTTTACCGTCACATAAAGTGTGAATATCTAGTAAATTATCTGAGCTCTCATTTACAGTGTATCCTCTTGACAAAAGTCTCTCTTTCAAACCAACAAGTTCTTCAGAAAAACAATGATCCAGAGCATTCAACCTGGATGATCTGACACTTTGACCCCTAATCAGATTTCTAAAAATATAGCCTGAATGTATGCTTGATCTCATTAAAAATGAGATCCTATAACATGATTTTCGAAACACTCCTATGTTAACTAGACCATTCCCCAGCTTTTCGATGTGCAAATCCAGATATTCTATTCTTGTAGGGGACCAACTCATTGTGAATTTTAAACAACTGATCATGTTGTTAATTACGTTATGGAACTTTAATAGCTCATCCAAGCTTCCTCTCCATAATAAAAAGAGGTCATCTACCAAGTGTCGATAAAACAGAGCATGTGTCTTAAATTCTTCAGTGACATTAAGTACTGTTCCTTCCCAATGTGCCAAAAACATATTCACATAGCAATTCGCACATGGGTACCCATGGAGACGCCATGTTGTTGAATGTATAATTCATCATTAAAAGTGAAGATGTTATTTTCTAAAACCTGCTCCAAAAAATAGGTTATAAGATCTATTTGAGTGGATGAAAATTCACTATGTTGAGTTGAATACCCATGAATGTACTGTATACCCAAATCATTAGGTATCACTGTAAAGAGAGATTGTACATCAAGGGTAACAAAGAGCACATCTTTTAAATCAGCAACATCCTTAAGACAATCATATAGATCAATAAGAAATTGTTTTGAGTCCCTAAGGACAGAATTATTCAAATTAATAATAGGTCTGAGATGCTTTTCTACATAAACAAAAAGGGGCTCAGTAACCAAACCCCCACCAGCCACTATGGGCCTCATTGGTGGATCAGATGGGTTTTTATGTATCTTTGGAAGCCCCTGTATTATCAGAATAAGTGGATTAAAGACACATAAATAATCAAAAGTTTATTTGGTAATCAATGTAGTTCAGGAGCGCTTATATGTGCAATGCTATCTGTGTACCTTTAAAATTTCCTAATTTTTTTAATTGATATGTTTCTGTGATTCGTCCCAGTTTTTTGAATTTTTATATAAGGACCGGAACTTGATAATACTGTTTGTCAGTCTGAAGAAGCTCTTTAGCGAAAGCGCTTACTGTGTTGTTTTTTACAATAAATATTTAATGTTTTTTAATGTCCTAGTGATACTTGGCTGCTTCGTTGCTATTACAAGTTCTTTTGATATTATTTGCCATTTGTACAACGGAGCACTTGTCTTGTGGGAGTGTTGTGCCTTGCCATTGACATATATTAGACTTTGCTAGATGCCTCAATCTCCTTTAAACCTACTAGATAAACACCAAATCAGAGTGGTGAGGAGGTCAAATGGTTTTCAGTACCAAAGATCGAGGAGAGGTACCAACTGCAGCTGACAGAAGGCTTCACAGAGACAAAAAGATACATAAGGCTGCTGGGGGTTATATAAAAGGTCACAAACTGATATACAAATGGTACTTAAATCATCAAAGTGAAGTACAAAACCATGTTGTCAGTAATAGCAATGATCAGGACTAAGAGTAATAACCATGAAGCACAATGCACTTTACTAAGCACCACCCCTTATTTACAGTACCTCCCTAGTACTTTAACAGCCACACATCAATACTTTCAAAAGAGTCAAGAAAAAAATTACAAATTTGCCACCTTTACCTATAAGGGGAGCTGCAACCCCTTAATTCCACTAGTAGACATTTTTCACATTCCTTGCTAAGCAATTCATTTCAAGTTAAGGGAAGCCTTATAAAGGATGAGAACATAATGTCATTTAAACTACATATATTTTAAAAAAAGAAACTTTTACGCAATATTTACTTTTCCACTATTAACTACAATAGTGATCTATGCTGATCTTGAAAATAGGTTGGAGAAACCTATTCTGTTCTTATACTGTTTTGTAATAATCTGCAGCTTTTCCCCCTGGGCTTCCACTGAAAATGGGCTTCCACCCAGTCAGACTTTCCTGGTAATCAGGTGTTAATAAACAAACAAACCATCACATATTATCAGCCATTTAGTGACACTTTATATAACTGGCAAGGTATAGCACTCGTACCTCTTCCTAAGAACAGGTGATATGATTATAACTGAACACAGATCCAGTTTAAATAAAGAAATTAAAGCATTAGCCGAATAACAGGGATAAAGATGACAATGCTCTCTAAATCAGTAATTCAGCACCCCTCACCCACTATTTATTTATTTATTTATTGGAATTTGTTAACCGGGTTAGTCCAGCTGGGTTTGTGGCCCATTTTCAGTGGAGACCCGAGGAGAAAAGCTCCGAGAAATAAAAATAAAATGTTAGAATAAACAGTTTAAAAATAAATGCAAGGACCATTTTACAATTCCATAAATAATAGCTGACACATGGAGAATATTACAAAAAAATCAATACTTACAGTCAAGGAAAAAATAATTCTAATACTGTAGAGTACCAAAGTATGTGCAATATGTACAACAGAGAAAAAAAATTATAAAAAGCAATTTGGGGAGAAATATTATTTAGACCTACCATCTGTAATAACTGACATATGTAGATATGAGACACACTAAATCAAGTACTGTAATATGCCTGAAATATATACAATATGTACAACAGAGAAAAATACCAAAAATATATACAATATGTACAACAGAGAAAAATATTCAACAGAAATGTTTAGACAGATATTGTGCAAGTAGGCATAATAGTAAGCTGAGGAGAGCTAGTGTGGAAGGAAAGAGATGAAGGAGTAGGAGTTAAGTTAAGTTGGGGTTTGACAGGGGCATGTTTTGGAGTTAAGTACTACTACCATGACCTCTGTGACAGGAGCTATGGAGTCCTGTACTATCGACAACCGACGACATTTTTTCATGACTGGGTGGCAAACAGCTTGCTCTGCAACTTACTCTCTATCCAGGGACATGATGGATATCTAGATCTTACCTGCTTAACACGCCATCTCTTTTTTGTACAAGGGGTTGCAGATGTCATGATTCTTTCTTAAGTTTACAGAACAGCATTATAAAACTGCATCAGAAACATGACTGGCAACAATCATTATACACATTCCAACACAAACATTTAAAGAGGGTTAGACAAATACTTTCAAGAATACACGCAAATGAAAGAAGCTGGAGTGCTTCATCCCAAATCCATGAAAAATATCCACAATATTATAACAATAATAGCGTCAAATTAAAACTACTGATGGGGATCAACATGTGAGGTAGACCATACCAGACACCATAGACAGTCTCAGCTACAAGGCAAAAATGCTGAAAATTGCCTAGAAATAATTGGACAAAATGGAAACAAGAAATAGTGACAAACTTGTTTCTTTTTCCATCCCCATGTTATTTCTTCATATTCCTAGAGAAGTCATGTTTTATCTTCGTAATACAAACTGGGTATGTTGCACTGAGCTGAAAAAGGCAACCTATAGGCTCAAATCATAAAACAAAGAGAAAGAGGGCTACGTTAGTTCACTGGAATGGGAGCTTCTGTGCAAGATTAATGTTTCATAAATGGCCAGACCAGTCGCGAATGACATAAAGTTATAAAGGACTGTATGCATCATTAGGCAGTTATGCTATGGTTTACCTGGACACTAAAGTCAATGGCAAATAGAGGCAATGGCAGAATTAAGGTACGGGGAAAAAACTGTGGTTATTACTAAAGGAATTACAGTACAGGTCCAACATCATACAGCATTTGTATGAGAGAAACAAAGCTGGCACCATCTTACCTTATTCTGGTTCAGGGTAAAACGGTTTGTAGAAGATACTCACACAGACATATCTCTAGTGCAGGTAGCAAAACTCACATTCAGTGAAAGATTCAGCAAAAATAAATAAAGGGATTCAGCAGTAAATTCCACAAAAGCTAGAAAAAGAAAGGGAATTTTTACCGTTGGACCCCCTATTTATTTACACTGAACAAAGGGTTTTTAGGTCAGGGGTGGAGGTGTTAATAACCAAGTGGTGGCTTGGATTGCAAGACTGCCGTTGGATGCCACCACTTGCTTGAATAAATGCATAGAAAATCAGCTTGTTATGGAGAGGCAAGTGCAGAGTGAATTGCAAGCAGATTTTCTCCAAAAACTGAAATATGAACACTATGTAACTCCATGTTGAAAATTAAGCTGACAAGATAACTGACAAAGTTCAGTTACTTTTTCAGCTTAATTTTCAACAGTAGAGTTAGAATCTGACTGCAAAGTTATGTGCGCTGGGAGAAGGCACTCGGGTGTAACAGCATGCAGTTACTATAATTTCAGAGCATGCTCAGTTGTAACCACAGAGGCGCCATGAGACAGTAGTCGGGGTTAATGAGTTAAGACCTTCTCCTTGGAGATACTAGGTGGGGGAATGTTGTTAGAGGTTCTTTGGGGTATATGTGGCAGGGACAGGGGAGTGAAGTTTTCATTGAACCTGTCAGTCAGCAGGTTTGTTATATCCACAGGTTCTGTATATGTAGTGCCATTAACTACATGTTCAGTGCAAATCTGATCCTTACCTTTGAGGTTACAGATGCAACCAAAGAATGCCTTGCGGTTATCCTTAGTTAGGGAAACTAATTCAGATTCATAGTTAACTTTAGAGGACTTCACTAGGAGTCTTATTTACTTACTTAAGTTGAGGAGGGTGTGTTTCCAGTTTTGAGACTGTTCCTTCCTACTCTTAGCAATTTCTTTCTCTTATTGTATAGCCTATTAATGGCAGTTGCCCACCAGGTAAGTTTGTTTTTCCTTGAAGATCTTGCTTTGTTATGGCAGAGTCAATACATATTTCCAGCTGTTTGTATACAGCATTGGTGCATGACTCAGCATAGGTGTCTGTTCCATCACTGGGGGGAGGAGGGGTTATAAAGTTATTTATGCTGTCACGTAAGAGGTTGTAATTGGCCTTGGAGAAGTGTTTTAGTCTAGTTGTTGCTAAGGCCTTGTGACATAGTTACCTTTAGTGAGGCTGATTTTTGGTCAGATCTTGCCAGGGTTGGCCATACACCAGGGATGGTGCAGTGGGGTCCCATGTTGGTGAGCACTAGATTCAGGATGTTTAAGCTCCTTGTAGGTATGTCAACCAGCTGGTCTGTGGCAATGGAGTTAACAAAGTCCAGGAACATTTGGGCATGTGAGTTAGAACATGTATAATTTACCCAGTCAATGGATGAGTAATTAATGTGATGCAAAACCAGGGTGTTTGGTTGTATCTTGATTTCCTCAGGTGGATCCAAGTTGGCTGAGTGGATGTCCTGATTCATGGAGGGGGGACCTATAGCTGGCAATGACCAGAAGAGGGGTCTTATCCTACAGTCAATTGTACTTGAAGTAATTCAAGGGAATCATGCTATTTAACCAATCTAGAGATGCATGTATCTCTAATGAATACTGATACATCACCTCCTTTAGTTTTCACTCCTTCAGTTTTGTGGTTTGAATGTGTGGAAGGAAATGTAACCTGGTGTATGTGGGGTGGTCTCTGCAACCTTAAACCAGGTCTCAGTGACTGCACAAATGTCAACTTCCATGATGAAGACTGCTTGCAGTGACTTTAGTTTCTGGTTTAGACTCCTAGCGTTTAGCAGCATAACCTTGAGGTTGTTTTTAGAGGGTATTTTTACAATGGGCATTTTGTTCTTGTAACAGTGCCTAAAAAAGGCACTGTGGGTATGGCAAGAGCCTTAGCCATTAACCAAAATCCTGGGGTTGGAAGATGAAGCCCATCTCTGGAAAAGCATTGAGGTCTATCGATCATGTCTTTCTAGGCTGACAGATACTGGATCCCCTTTGAATGACACCAGAATGTGCATTATTTAAGTGATGGACATCATAGATGACATACACATCCTGAGTCCAAATAGCTGCCTGAAGGTAACAGATTGTGGGCAATAATTGACTCTAACTGTGATATTAGTATAATGCAGACAGTATCAACACATACCAAATATTGCTGCCACAGCCATGACAACACCTGCAATGACAAGAAAACATGGAGGATTTGTTATGTCAGCTACTCAAACAAGCAACCCAAGTACAATGTGGACATCACACCCTATAATCAGACTAATAGGTATATGCCCATGTCCTAGGGTACATGGTAAGTGGAACTTCCACCAGCTTGTGGTCACAGTGCTGACTACTCCCTTGAATGTAACAAAAGTACTGGCTATGTGAAGGCCATCCACATTAGAGCCCATAATACATTCATTGTTCCCAGACCTCATAACACCAGTGCACCCTTCTTCATGTACCTCCCTACACATCTTCTGGTGATGTGTAACTGAAATGTACCACCTTTGTCACAGTGGGCTTTCACACAGCTTATTGGCCATATCTAGGTATTCTTTCTGTGGAAAATACAAGACTGTCAGATAGTGTGGAACACCAGACAAGTATTTACACCAGATGCATGTGTGCTACTTGTTCTGTTGATGCACACACTAGATACACACAACATTAATGGCATATATATAAATGTTCATGTTTATATATATATATATATATATATATATATATATATATATATATATATATATATATATATATATATACCTTGCACACTAGTCAACTAGTCTGTATTGTCCTGCAGCATACAGATATAGCAGTGTCCATTCTAACACCTCCAGCAGATGTTACAGTGCCAGAACAGTGTGCATGGTTACCCTCATAGACTGCAGTTGTATCATAATAGTTGTTTAATTGTGTTTGCAGGCTCATCTCTTATAACTTTACATCACTTATGTTATGTCAGAGGTATTGGATTACTGGTGGTATTATTCTGATATTGCCCGTTATTGTGGTTGTTTCTTGTAATGTTTTCCATGAGCCTTTACCTGTGCCCACCTTGCCTGAGACCTCTCTGAGAGTACACTTATATTCAGGGATATCAGTTTGCACAGCTTCTCAATATGCACCCTATCCCAACTGTATGTTAGATTGCTGATAGATGTCCTCTACATTATTCCTGTAAGGATGCGTGTCTCACACAAACATCCTCTGCGTTATATCACCTTGTGTGACAGCCACATAAAACACATTTTCACTGTACAGTCCGTACTGTACAATATAAATATGTGGTTGTTGTTGCTGCTACAACCATCTTCATTAACTTGCCTTCATCTGCTGTACATTAGGTTGTTTCACTTGCCCTTGTTCCCTGTGTTCATTTCTACAATTCATCTTTGTGTCCCTGTTCAACACACACACTTCCCCTGAGTCTTCATTTTACATGGTAGTCCATGTTGTGTTACAGATAATTTACTCAGCTTCAGTACAGAATACCAGAAATGGGATATCACAATATTCTGCACTGTAGATACACTGTCCTGTACTGTGTTTGGACCATGTATTTCACATCCATACCTCACAACTGTCTTGATATTCCCAGGATGTCCAGATGTGTTCCTTATCAAACATGTGGCTGATATTTTCCTCATAACATTTTGGTTTTCTGGTGTATCACTGGCATTTCATTGTGGATTGATGTCAGAAAATAATGACAGACATTTGAGTTTCAAACTTCATGGTCTGTAGAAAATTCATGCTACTGTAAAAGCTATTGTTCTATCAACTTTCTATGTTTGTAAGAGCAATAGTAGAATCTGTCCCTATTTTTGACCCTTTGCCCCCCCCCCCCCATCATCTATGGCTCTGTCCAGATTTTTGCTCTAAAAGGTTAAGATGTATGTTTAAGTTTCATTCTAAGACATTTCTATGTGACATCTATGTCAAATGTGTCCCTATTTCTTGCTAATTGTTCCTGCATTATGTTGACCTTTGTGCAGTTGTGTTCAACTAACAGATGGAGAGCTATCTGTGAAGCCCTAGTGATCATTGTGGGATTCCATACAAAACCTTGGAATGTAGGTGCTCTTCTTTCAACATAATTGCTATCTGCATTTGCTTATACAGTTTCCTGGCCAACAGCACTGTGGACAGCATTGAAACCTCACTTAGACACAGTGCACAGCATTAATATGTATTGCGTGGTCGAGTGTGTTGCCGCTCATCATGCACAACAGCGCACACATGTAAACTGTATGTAGGCTTTGTATGGAGCCTACATAGAGTTTATTGAATCTTGGGGACCATCTTTTAACCACTTATTTAACACAAATATAAATACTTATGTTTGCCATTATAGCAAATTCTTATACAGTAAATAACCTATTCCATCTGATCCTGCTGCAGAACCAATATTAATTTTCTTCACTATCAAGTCAAATCCCATTACATAAATCTGTTTATCTAATTTTCTATTTATATTTTTGGTAAATTGTTTATCATTACATTCATTTAATCTGTTTAACTCTTGTTTACTCACACTCTTAATAAACTTCACTATAATTTGTATGATTTCATTTTATCGCTTCTCCACTACCCCTTTCACATCTCTCATCTTCCTCTTTATACCACTTTCTTCTCTAACTTATTTACTCAAGTAAGTAGAAACTTTTTTTACCTTCCAAAATTGTTTTGCTTTTACAATTATCCCTTTATTGTTTCTTGATTTCTTTCATATATCTCTGCCTCTTTCATATAATAAGCATTTTCATTTCTCTCCAAAATGTTCTGTTTTATTTTGTAATTCATTATACTGCTTTTTATTTTTGTCTTAATACACATTCCCATTGTAAATAATCTAATTTATACTTTTCTTTAAATATCAACCAGCATTCTGTTCACTTTGTATAATAATTCCTCATAGATAAATGTTCTTTCCATAACAGGAGTATGTGCCCATTACCTTGTTTCATTCCACTTAATCACATTATTTCATTTAATTCCCTTTCCATTTTAATATGCTGTTTATTTTCCTTCATTTATATCCATGTAGCCATATGATCTGAAAATCCTGCCTGCACTGCTTCCTCTCTCATGATCTTTATATTTTTAGAAACTACAAAAGAGTCATTCTCTGATTTACTTTCCTGGCCTATATGTATATGTATTTAAATTCCATAACATTAAATTATTACAACTCATAATCTCTTTTGCTATTCTTTTATCAGCTCTATGTCTTTATCTCTCAAATCACAATTAAAGTCTCCTACCATTATAATGTCCATATTAACTATTATGTAATCAAATTTCTCTTTAAATAACTTTTCTCTTTCTTTACAAGATACATGCAACTATATTACTATAATTATATATATATATATATATATATATATATATATATATATATATATATATATATATATATATATATATATATATATATATATATATATATATATATATTCTTCTTCCATTAAAATCTACAGCAGTTAGTCTTACTAATCTTACTAAGGTATAGTCTAATACAGAAATTCATCTATTATATAATGCCACTACCCCATAACAGGTTTTTTCTCACAAATTCCAAATTAGATCTACTCTCCATAAATTCTCCATATTTACTCTTTCATTCTTGTTAAACCTCTAATATCCTTTAATATTATAATGTTTGCCACACATGTATTACACCATACCAGAACACCCCATTCTTCTAACCAAACTTTTAAAAATATTCACATTAATTGACAACATCCTAAGATCATTTGCTTTTCTGCTTCTTAATCTAAATATAATTATTTATGATTTTATCCATTTCATTTTTTACATTTATACCTAGATCCTGTATCTTCCTTTTCCCATCCCTCACCCTTTTCCTAATATAGTTCTTTTTCTTAATTACCAATCAATATCTCTGTCTTCACTGATATCAGATTCCAATTCTACTTCATCTTCTTTTGTTTCTTTTGTTTCTAAGCCTTGTATTTCCTCCGAAACTATTGCTACATATTCAGTCTGGTTATTTTCTTGTAACTCTGACTCCCTATTTTTTCTCCACTATTTTTGTTCCCTCTCATCCTCTTCCCTTAAATATTCTGCTTGCTCAGATTTATTACTTTCACATTTTCTCACATCATGACCATAAACCTACATATATAACTCTTCTTTTTGTCATGGTTAGCAACAAAATGACCATCTTTTCCACAAACAAAAAAAAATGTTTTTGCTTGTGCCCAATATTATTTATTTATTTATTTAGCATTTGTTTACCAGGATGGTCCAACTGCACAACTAGTGTCCGTTTTCAGCGGAGTTCTGGGGGGAAGCCCCAGAATATTGAACACTACCTCTCTTCCTTGTACATTTATCATGCTGGAATATGAATACTTTTATCATTTTCTAATTTCAAAATGAAATTGCGGTCATAAGCCCCAGTCTGTAAACCCCAGTTGTCAAATACTTTTACAATAATTTTTACTTCTAAATAAAAATTATTTAAAACACGTCCTTTAACAATCACTCAATCAGTCGATGTAAGAAATTGTTCACTTTTTTGAGTCTCACAATAAAAAGTCTTAACAATATATTTATTCCATGGATACACTTCTCCTTTCTTTTCAAACCGTCACAGAAAAGTCTCCAGTCCTATAGCTTTTTCAAAAAAAGTCACAATATGTCTCATTCTTAATTAAAATAAATTATTTTAACTTGAGCTTTTGTACCTATAAGTAGAATAACTGTGTCCCATAACTCATACCTGTTCAGTGATTTTTTTCTTTTCCCTGTATATGCATCACAAATTTCTGCTTCTCCAACATCTCAGTTTTAGTGTCCTTTTTTCATCTTCTTTTCTTTCCTTTACTACATTCGTAAATGAAAGCTTCTCATTGTCTCTCTCCTCCTCCTCTTGAATCTGCTCCATTGCTTCTCCCCAAGACAGGTTGTTTCCCCTTTCTAGTTCCTTCTCATTTAGTAACTCTGCCAATTCATCATCCCACAACCCTCCCATACACATTTCCTTGTACATAATCCCTGTTTCTATCCATTCATTCATAACTTGTATAAATACATTTTTTTTGCCATCCTTCCATTTCTTTATGCATATTATATTCAATCCCATCTAATCTTGTGGCTGAATTTATGTTGATATCTTTCATAATCTCATTCAACTCATTTATATTTATTTTTCTTTAAATATTCATTGTCTACGTTATTAAATCTTTTGCCATTATAAATTTGGTCTATGTCCACTTATCTTTTATCATATTAATCTAATATATAGCTCTTAATTATTTCATATATTCCTTCTTGCGTCTTAACTTGTTATACTCTTTTATTTTTTAACGCTATTATTTTTTTTCTTTCATTATTTTAGATAAATATGGCACTTCCTCTTTCTTTGCAAGGAATATTTTGCTTATATAACAAATTATTTTTTTTTTATTTCGTTTATATATTGTTCTTTCTTTTTCATATAATATGCTATCCTTTTATACTAAACCATTAAAACGTTCCTTATTTAATACTCTGTATTCCAATTTTTTCTCTTTTTCTTTTCTCTTCTACACATTCTAAACATACCTTTTTATATTTATTTTTAAAATAAATCCACCAAATGGCCAGTTTTCCTAGAAAGGTCTCATACTAATATGTTGTTTCCATAATTATATGTTCTTTTCTCTCTCCTATATCTAATTCTTTTTCATCAATTCTTTTTATTACTTTTCCTATTTTAATATATTCTTTATTTTCATGAATTGCCATCCAAATAGCCACATGATCAGAAAATCCAGTATATTTTATTCCTTTTTAGTAATGTTTAAACTTTCTGATATTAAAAAGTAATCAATTTCTGTCTTTATTTAATTTTTTTATAGGTCCAGTGTTTATTCTCCCATATTTTTAGTTGTCCACCCCTCATAATTTCAGTAACTATTGTAACACCACAGTCCTTCTTTTTATTCCTTAGGTTGAAATTAAAGCCACCTGCCATTATTATATCCATCTTTTCACAAACATAATTAAGTATGCTTTCAAACATGAATTCTGTCTTTCTCGTTTTGTCACATATGCACATAAGGCTATAACCCCATATACAAGCTTTTTCCATCTCAAATTGACTACAGTTATTTTCCCTAGTTCTAATATTTTTTTATAGCTAATCATTATATTCTCTTTTCACAATATACATATACCTAAATACTTCTTTGTTTCCTTTATTCCCATCTCCTGTTTAGCCACTTCTTCCACTGTTTCAGCATGTCTTTTCTCTGGAGCCTTCTCTGGAACATTTTCTTTTTTCTATTTTCTCAATAATTTCACTCCAGGATACTGCAGCTCCACTTTCTGGCTCACTCTTGTTTAGCATCTCCTCCAGATAAACATTCTGCAATTCTTATGACCAGAGGGTTAAAATAATGCATATTTCCACTGCTTCTGATGATTCAAATAGATTTTTCTGGAAGTTTTGCTCCTAAACCACTTACACCTCTGTTTCCTTTTCAGCCCCCTCTCCACTCAAAAAGCAGCATTTCCTATGCTCCCAAATCATTTGAGAACATTTCTGGTAGAAATTCTACCATTTCTACTTCATTTTCAATATTTTTCACCATTTCATTTTGGCTTACAGGCTCCATATTTTGCCTCAGTTTCTCCAGGCTGCCTCTGCACCTGGACCGGAAATAGGAAGTCAGTTGTGTCACACACAAACTCTTCCCCCTACTACCAAGAGTAGAGTTTTTTATTGATATATACATTACGTATTATTTACATATTTACATTATTTACAACTATTTACAAATCCCCATACATTATAAACTTCAATTTAAGCATTTCCCCCACTCTTTTATCCACAAACAAAACATTATTTTTTTCAAAATCTTTGTCAAAGTCCATTTTCCATTGTATTTAATTTCATTTAGTCTCTCATTCCATATAGTCCATGAAGCAGAAAATATTACTCTGTCCATTTTCTTTACTTCTTCCTGTTCATGTGCACCACAATAACCAAATTCTATTAATGTTCATATTCATTTGTTCAAATTTTAACAAACGTTTCACCCTATTATCTTTACATATTCCTTTCCACAAATTATTAACTCTTTCACATTTCAAAAACACATGGTCATTAGTCTCAAACTCTCCACGTTTATTACATATTCTGTCTTGCTTTTTTTTTGTCTGACATATTTGCCTTAACCGGCAATTTTTTAGTAGACAATTTCCATAAAAAATCATTACAGTCATTAATCTTTTTATAGTTATTGTATCTCATCATTATGGCTTTTTTCTTATCTATTTCTAAATCTTTCCATGGAACAATACAATAAAATGGTTTCATAATACTTAAGTACAATTCCTTTCTTTTTTTCTCACGTATATTCCTTTTTATTTTCCATAACACAATTTTGTTTTTGGTACTCTTTCATTTCTTCATTCACAATACTTTTACTTCATTTTTTAACTTCCATTATTCCCACAGTTCTTTGTGTTTATAATATAGTATAATTTCTATCAAGTTTTTATTTTCCTTCATAATTCCTTTTCATACCTTATATAAAATTAAAGATGCTGCATGTACTATTTGACTTATTAAACCCAAAACTCCTTAACCTTCTTTCATAGGTTCATATGTCTAAGCTATCAGCCCTAGGGCCTATACAAGCCTAGCCATAACAATTCCCTGGCTATTTCTTCCCACACAACTTACTTCCCTAGACCCCTGTCTAACAGGGTGACTAACGTGATCCCTGGGGTGAATTTCCTTTCTCCCATCCAATTGTCAAGGTTCCTTTTGAAGAGGGCCAAAGAGGCACTCTTCTTGACATGTATGGGCAGTCTATTCCAGAGTCTGGCGAGTCTCTGGGTCAGGAACCTATCCCTCCAGCATGTTGTGTTTATTGTGATGACAAGGTTTAGATACCTGGAGCATGTGGCTCTGAGGAACTGGATATTTTTTAAGTGTAGCATGTTCAACAGCTCTGGGTTTGACATGGCCTCATATGTTAAGCAAAGATCGCCTCTGAGTAGACGATATGAGACAGAGTAGAGCTGGAGTTTTTTAAGGTGGTCAGCATAGGGCATCTGCTTTAGGCCTGTGATTCTTTTAGTGAGGTATTTCTGTGGCCTTTCCAGTTGTTGCAGATGTCTTGAGAGGTACATACCAAATGGGGCATTGAGTCTATAATGGGTCTAATGAGGAATGAGTACTGTGGGACAATGACCTCCTTTTTTCCTGGATGAAAAGCCCTTAGTGATGAGGTGTGCCACATAGAAGGATTTCCTGACTGTTGTGGTGATGTGGTTACTGAAGGTGAGACCACTGTCCACCTGTGTCCCTAAGTCTCTTATCTCACTTTCTGTGTTTAGTGTACTGCCACCTATGTGGTAATTTATGGGTACATGTTTTTTCCAAAAGGAGATAACTATACATTTCTTGGCATTGAGCTTGAGCTCATGGCTCTGGCACCAAGTATCTGTTTCTGTAAGGGTACATTTGTACACTAGCCACATCATTTGGTGATTCAATAATGGCTCCCAGTTTACAGCCGTCTTCAAACTTTGTTAGCCAGAGTCCCTTAGTGTTGGCCTGTACTTCAGGGAAGTAGATGGCAAACAAGAGCGGTCCCAGGACTGAACCCTAAGGTTCTCCACTTGTCATTTGTCTGGAGCTGGATTTGGAGTCGGCTACTTTTGCAGTGTGGGTTCTGTCAGTAAGCCAGTTGGCAACCCATCGAGTGACATAGGGATTAATGCCAGGCTTAGTAAGTCTATCTATGATTCCAGAGTGGGGGATGGTGTCAAAGGCCTTGATGAGGTCCAGATAGTCTGTGTGGACTGCCTTACTCTCATCCATGGCTCTAGAGACTGATTTGAAGAAGTCAATCAGGTTCAGGAGACAAGATCGGCTCTTCACAAACCCAAACTGGGTGGGGTCCAGTGTTTGAAGGTTGCCAATATCTTTGTTTATAAGTTCTACGATAATACATTCCATGGCCTTGCAGATCAGGCTTGTCAGACTGATGGGGCAGTAGTTCCCGGGATCCAAGGGGGATCTCCCCTTGTGGAGTGGGATAACTGTAGCTGTGTGCCACTCAGTGGGCACAAAGCCTGAGGTGAGGCTATGATTAAAATGACATTTAGGTGAGGTGCCAGTTCACTTTGTAGTTCATGTAGTACACAGCCTTGGATGTCATCTGGTCCCATGGATGCTGTATTCTAAGCTTTGGAGAGTGCATTTTTTAACTGTGTGGCTGTTATTACTGGAATTTGGCAATCTTCTGGTATTGAGATGGGCCATTTAGGAGGTGAGAGGGGGGTGAAGTTGGCACTGAATTGATCTGCCAGGATATTGGCAATATCCTTGGGATCAGTATATTTAATGCCATTCTGTTGTAGCTCAGAGCAGATCTGAGCATTGCCATTTAGATTCTTGATATCATTATAGAATGCCTTGCGGTTGTCTTTGGAATCTTTGGCAATTTTATTTTCATAACTAGCTTTGGAGGATTTTATGAGGGATCACAGCTTCTTAATGAGGCTGGTAAGGGAGTTTTTTGCATCCTGGGATTTTGCTCTTTTCTGCAACAGTTTCTTCCTTTTGTTGTAAAGTTTGTTTATGGCAGGTGACTACCAGATTGGCTTCCTTTTTTTAGAGGAGAACATCTTGGTTCTATTTGGAATGGCACGATTCATACATGAGTGGATGTGCTCATACAGTGCCTTAGTGTAGGATTCAGCAGTCGAAATTTCAGTTTCTGTCTGCATGGGTGTCATAAAGCTTGCCACTTTTGACTTTAGTAGCATGAAGTTAGCTTTGGAGAAGTTTTTTATGGAGGTTTCCCTACTGGGGGGTGGGATGGAATGTGGACATCAAGGGTGATTAGCTTATGGTCAGACCTAACCAACGAGGGGGTGACCACTGGCATGGAGCATTGATCTCCCATGTTGGTAATGACCAGTTCTAAGATATTTGAGCCCCTGGTGGGACTATGGATTAGTTGATCCAGGGCATTGGAATTTATGAATTCCAAGAACAGTTGGGCTAAAGTGTTGGTGCCCGAATAGTTTTTCCAATTAATGGCAGGGTAGTTGAAATCACCCAGTATTAGGGTGTTTGGTTGTATCTTAATATTTTCCAGTAAAGGTGTAGTGATAATCTTGGGTCATGGAGGGGGATCTGTAGCAAGCTACAATTTGGATTGCAGTCTTACCTAGTGTTAGTTGCACCTGGAGAATTTCAGATGCATTGTGTTGGGCAACTAGCCTGGTTGTGTGAATATCCTTGGTGAATATGGACACTCCTCCACCTTTAGTGTTTCTCTCCTGGTTTGGTGGACAAAAAGTGTGGTAAGAGTTGTAGCCTGGTATTGCAGGGGTGGTCTCTTGAGCCTTGAACCAGGTCTCAGTTACTGCACAGATATCAATGTTCTCCATTTTTAGGAGTGCCTCGAGAGAGTGCATTTTGAGGTTTAGACTTCTAGCATTGAGTAGCATTACCTTCAGAATTTGCATGCTTGTATCTGTTATGGTGGTGGTTTTGTCCTTTGAACTTTGCCTAAAAAAGGCACTATAGTGGTGGCAAGAGCCTTAGCCAGTAACCTGAATCCCAGGGGCAACAGGTGCAGACCATCTGTGACAAAGCATTGTGGTCTGTCGATCATGTCATCCCAGGCAGGCAGATATTGGATCCCCTTTGAATGACACCAGAAGCTTAGCCAATTGTTGAAGTCAATCATTTGTCCTTATACTGTGGTATCATTCTGGGCAAAGGCAGGATGCTACTCAGGGCTAGGGTCATACCTGCCTGGGCCGCATGATCTGAGAGCTCTTCCACATCCCTTCATGTAGTCCAGGGAGGTACATCTCAAGTCATTCACTCCAACATGGACAATGACAGAGTCATATTTGTACTTGTTGTGGAGTGACTTCAGTGCATGCGTTATGTGGTGGATCCTGGCACCCGACAGGCAGCTGACTGTAATTTTCTCATTGTTCAGTCTGGTGAGAGGAACGTCAGTGTGCCTGTCTATAGAGTCACCTATGACTAACATATACAGAATCCCTCTTTTGACTGGATTCAGTCTAAAGCCTCATATAAAAGAGAATATAATCATCATTAATTCCATTTCATACTTAACAGGAATCATATAGACGTTAGCAGCATAAGCAATTTTTCATATCACCATGGCATTCAACAAGTGTGCTTTTTTTCTATATGAAAATCTATATGATTTCCAAAAATTAGTCATATCCTTTACTTCTTTGAATACATTATCCCATTGTTGTTGTCTGTATTCATTCCTTCCAAATATTATTCCTAATATATCCTAATATATCTATATTGTGAACCACTATAAGCTGGTTCTCAAGCTATCTCTCAAACAGACTCCAATCTGTTAGATGGCAATCTGCCTGTTTCCCCCTTCCTCCCTGCCCAAACTGGTGTCTCTCAGAGCTCAATTCTGGGCCCTCTACTTTTGAACATCTTCACTAATGACTTGCAATTCTCCTGCACATCTTCCTCCCTCATACACTATGCTGACTACTCCACTGTCATCTCTAACTCTAACAACATCCCCAACCTCCTTTCCATTACACAACATACTTTGACTTCTGTAGAAAAATGGCTAACTGAGCACCAACTTATACTTAACCCCAAAAAGACTAAACTTCTTTTCCTACCAAAATCCCTCTCTCACCACAAATCCACTTTTACCATTCTCTCACTTGCTAAAACTCCCATCATAGGCAATCACCACACCAAATTACTAGGAAATATAATTGATGACCAGCTAAAATTCGACATCCATATAAAACACTGCATCAAAAAATCTAACCAAAAACAAGGTTTCATCTACAGAAATAAAAAAATTCTAGCTCCCAAATCCAGAGTTTCTCTTGCTCGAGCCTTTCCCCTCCCTTCCCTTCTCTATGCCTCTTCTATCCTTACCCATCTAAAGTTGTCACTCTTATCCAAACTGGAACAGGTCTACAACAGCCTAGCTAGATTTGCCAGTGACCTACCTTGCCAATCTCATCATTGCCTTGCCCTAAACCAACTCCAATGGCTTGAAATCCCTCAACTACTACATCTCTCACAGCTAAAATTCACAAACTCCCTTCTAAATAAACTCTTGGCCTGCCCCTCACTCTCTTCATTAGTATCCTAGTACACTCCAGTTCACCCTCTCCGTAGTTTGACCAGAACCTACTACACTTTTACAAACCAAAAAAATACATTGGCAAACTCCTGTATAAACACTCTGTCTCCCTCACCTGGAACAGGCTTCCTCCTTACATATGCAACAGCACAAGTACCACTCGTTTCAAATCAGAAACTAAAAACCACCTCATGAACTCCAGAACCTGTTCTTGCCATAATCCACCATGAACTCAAACACCTCTACCTGTCACAAAGTCTACCAAATATATTTTGTCCTTTAGCCTGTCAAAGTCTTAAACAATATCCTCTAAACATCTCGCACTTCATCAACAATCAGGGAAGTTTAGTACTACAAGTCAATCAAAATAGCACTAAAACTCTACTATGTACACACTTTGAACCCATTTTGCTACTGCCAATGTATAATTAACAGTCAACCAAGAATTTTAGCCATTTACATTTAGTTTAACATAGTTCCTTTCATAAACAGATTTTATTACCTGTAATATTTTTTGCTTAAATTATATGCCTGAAAATTGCCCCATAATGATTTATATTGAATATTATCATAAGCTTTACTTATATCCCCTATCATAACCTTTGCTTCTACATTTTTATATATGATATCAATAATTTCTCTTATTATCCATAATAACTATTGACTTCCTTTTCTTTTTCTTCCAAATACATTTTAGTCACATATCCTATCCATTTTTTCTGTAACCTTTTTGTTATTAATCTCATAAAAAAATATATAATCTGTATTATTCAATGTTATCGGTCTCCAATTTTTTATCTCCTCTTTATTTCCTTTTTTAAATATAAATTTTATAACTCCTATACATATATCTTTCTCTTTAATTCCAGTTTTTAACCATTCATTAATAACTTCTATAAAAATTATTTGTTGCCACTCTTTCATTTCTTTATACATATCATATTCAATTCCATCCAGTTCTGTTGCAGAATTCATGTTAATAGCTTTTAGAATTTCATTCAAATCTTTCATGGTTATTTTTTGTTCTAAATACTCATTATCGTCCTTGTTTAATTTTTCACTTTTATAAATTTTTTTCTTCTTTCTTAAATAATTCCAATACATATTCTTTAATCATGTTGTATATTCCTTTTTGCTGTCTTATTTGCTTACCTTCCTTATTTTTTAATTCTCTTATTATTTTTCCTTCTTTTATTATTTTACTCAGATATTGTGCTACCTCTTCTTTCTTTCCTTGTAAGGAATATTTTTGCTTATATAACAAGTTTTTAATTTTAATTTGATTCATTTTATTTATTTCTCTTTCTTTTTCATAAAATGGATTTTTCTTTTCTAATAAGTCTCTAAATGTTTCTTGACTTAATATCTTATATCTCTCTTTTTGTTTCTTCCTTATACATTCTAAAAATGTGTCTATATTTCTCTTTAAAATAAAGCCACCAAATTGTGTAATTCATAAAACTCATAAACTCATAAAACTCCCTCAAAGTTGTATGATTTTTCCATAATTCCACAAGTTTTATTTTCTCTTCTAAATTTAAATCATTTTCATTAATTCTCTTTATTCCTTTTCTTATTCTTATATATCCTTCATTTTCCTGCACTTTAACCAATATTATCACATGATTTGAAAATCCAGCATACTTAATTCCCTTTTTATAACTTTTAAACTATCAGATATTAAAAAATAATCAATTTCTATCCTAATTTCATTCCTTTTATAGCTCCAGTCGCTATTCTCCTATAAACTTAACTTTCCACTTCTCATAATTTCTTTAGCCATTTTAACATCACAATTGCTCTTATTTTTCCTTAAATTACAGATACAATCACCCACCACTATAATGTCCATTCTTACACAAACATATTTAAAAATATTTTTAAACATCATCTCTCTCTCTCTTTCTGTTACATATGCATATAAAGCTATAATTCTATACACATATTTTTCCATCTCACATCTATTACCATAGTCCATCCTAGTTCCACTATGGGTACATGTAGTATTTTAATGCTTTCTTGACATAATATACATATGCCCGAGCATGTTTCTTTCCCCGTGTTCCAAACTACCACACCATTCCAAAGTTTTTCAGTTTGTGTTCTTTCTTCCTCTGTTAATAATCTGATATCTTCTAAAATGATAATATGTGCATCTACTGCAGCACACCATTGTAATGTACCTATTCTCCTTGTAAGATGTTTCATACTGTTCACGTTTAAAACTAATATATTGAACTTTTAAGAGCAGTTAGTATAATAAAATGTTTATCCCTTTCCTTTCTTATTTTCTCTAAGCATTATGTTTTTGAATTTTCTTTTCCTTTGTTTAACTCTTTTCCCTATCAAATTCTTTTTATTTATTACTGTGCACCAATCAGCTTCTTCCTCACTTGTCTCCTCTGTTTCTTTTTCCTTGTTACTTTCTTTAACTTCATGTATAACCTCTTTATCAGTTAGATATTTGTGTATATTTTCTTGTATTACATATTCTACTATCTCTTTATCCTGTAAAACTTGATTTTCATTTTTCTGCACATTCAATTCACATTCTAGTCATGAAAGACAAGAATTGCTACATTTTTTTGCACTTTAAATCACATTTGTTTGTGTTATGCCGTGTTTTACCATAAATATTATAGCAATAATCCACACCTGGGTGTGGGTAATGCTGGATTTACCCACAGTTGGTGTGGTTTGGTCATTAGGGTGAAGCCCGAGTGGCCAAACAATGACAAGATGGGTAAATCCATCATTACCCTCACCCAGAAGTAGGTTATTGCTATTATACAATGACATTATTTAAGAAAAAAAATAATTACTTTTCTTAAATAATGGCATTGTATAATGCCTCCTTGCTGCCCTTCCGCAGCTGTCTGGTATTCTGCAGCAGTTCTGATGTACTGCGCATGCGTATGCTTACGCAGTACATCAGAGCTGTGGGCAAAAGCAATGGAGAAAGCAAGATCTCTGTTGCTTTTTACAAACTGTCTCGCTATGTTAAAGGAGTTTAACATAGCGAGACAGATTTTTAAAAAGCAACGGAGAATCTCTGTTGCTTTCTTTAAAGCTGTCTCGCTATGTTAAACCCATTTAACATAGCAAGATAGTTTTGAAAAAAGCAACGGAGAAAGCAAGATCTCTGTTGCTTTTTACAAAGTGTCTCTCTATGTTAAAGGAGTTTAACATAACGAGACAGCTTTAAAAAAAGCAGCAGAGAATCTCCGTTGCTTTTATTAAAGCTGTCTCGCTATGTTAAACCCATTTAACATAGTGAGACACCTTTAAAAAAAGCAACGGAGATAGGAAGATCTCCGTTACTTTTTTAAAGCTGTCTCGCTATGTCAAAATCGTTTAACATAGCGAGACAGTGTGTAAAAAGCAACAGAGATCCTCCATTCTCCATTGCTGTAAAAAAAGAGTTATACTAATGGAAAAAGTCTGGGCGACCAAACCTTTTTCCATTACTATAACTCTGATTTACAACATGCATGCTGACCAATCAGCATGCACGTTTTGGAATATTAATGGGGGGGTTGTTGTATAATATCCTTTTTATCACATTCAGTGATTAAATTATCATTTTCTCCACAAAACAAACATGTTTTTGGTTGACCCCTGTATTTCACAAAACCCCTATTACCATGAACATCAATAATACTAGGTACATGCATAACATTATCATTTTTCATTTTTAATGTTACTCCAGATTCCCATCCCCCAATCCATAGTTCCCTTTCATCATATATTTTTGTAATGTCCATCACTTCTTTATATATAGTAAACAAATATTCTTTCAGTTCTTTTGCTTCAACTTCAGTTCTAAACTGGATCATTATTCTTTTTTGTCTGTAAAAAGCTTGCACTACATATCCTGACCATGGATACACATATTCCACATGTAATCCAGCACTATAAACTCAATGTCATAACAAATGCTTGATTCAGCATAAATCCACAATATACCACAATGATCCATGATAATCCATCATTGTTTTATTCCAAAATATAATATATTCACAAAAAATGTTCAAACAATGACAAAAGACAGCAGAAAGCAGTCCAGCTGTCTGAACCAGGCCTCTTACTCAGCAATCACTAGCTGGGGACAGGAAACACAGACCGTTTTCGCCCTCTGGCATCTTCAGTGTGTAAAACCATAACTGTTGGAAGTATATATATATATATATATATATATATATATATATATATATATATATATATATATATATATCTATACATATATATATCTGTATAGTTTACAATGACTTACGCAAATGGCAGTAAGTTGAATGGCTGATGTCCAAAACCACGGTTTTCAAGGGGCAGGAAACCAAGCGAATAGTGGTCGACCATGTTTAGTCGAATTGCATGTTTAGTCGAATTGCATAGTGCACTCAAGCTTTCGGCAAGTGATGTGCCGAGACTGTGGACGGAGGTCATGCTTCAGTGAGGAACAGGGAAGTAGACCATTTCCTTACTGTTGTGTGATCTCTGAGTTAGTGTATTTAATGTGCAGGGTGTGTGGGGGGTGCAGCCCTCACATGGGGAGTGCAAGGGGGCATAGGTCCTCCTGCAAAATAGTAGAGGTAAGCTAAGTAACATGCCTGGAAGATGAGAATGTCGAAAATGTTGTATACACATTTTCGTGTTTACTATTTTCGACATTCCGGTCTTCTGATGTTTCCAAATTCATTATTCTTTTCCAACATTGCAACTGTTCGACCCTACCCCTTTCGACCATACTGTTGTAGACCTACACACACACACACACACACACACACACACACACACACACACACACACACACACACACACACACACACACACACACACACACACACACACACTCATATATATATATATATATATATATATATATATATATATATATATATATACATATATATATATTCATGTAGCTATATATGTTATACAAGGTTATTTGTAGTCTACTTTGAAGAGCAATAAAATGGTTTTGAGCCCACCCTTGTTAAAAATGTGGGTGGTATTCATTGCCAGTACAGATAAACAGATAAGGACATTTGGAATATGCATGGGCTACAAACAAATGCAACTCAGGTATAATTCAGAGACAGTAGCAACATTTAGACTCAGCTGTTCGAACCACCTTGAAAAAAAATGTAATTGAGGGGGGATAATGAGATGGAAATGTGGAATTTGTGAAAAATCTGAAACTATCTTATGCAAATAAGGTATCTTCTTGTCTTTATGTGAGTCACAGATGCTTTTTCATGCACACATGTGCTGTGCACAGATGAGTTATAGATAGCAAATCTGCACTTTTTTATTTACTTTACATTCTGTAAATTTACTTGGTTTCATTACTAGTCCAACTGTGTCCCATTGTGAATTATTTTCTTTGGTGTTCCAAAACCCAATATGTGAAGGAGATCTTGCTAGCATAGAAGAAGAAGAAGCACAAAACTAAAGACTACTCACCTCAGATTTGTTGAGCAGGAATTATTGGACAGGTTTAGTGTGGACAGAGAAATAATATGGATTTTGGTATGTTTTTTTTTGGCCCACAGATGGGAATGGGGGGAATGCATTGCCATCCTATACCCGTAGATACCAAAATTTGTATAGCCCTCTGATATACTTTTAAAGAGGGACCATCTAGTGACAAACTGAGGACACATTGAGTATCCCACAGTCTTCTGACTTAAAGATAATGCCTAAAAATACTCTTACTGCATGTGGATCAATATAGCTATTTCCAGATGTGAACACAGGACTGAGCCAGTATCATGCATGCATCCTATGGAATGGCACACATTCCTGAGGTGCTTGATGTGAAAGATTGCACCCATGTTGCAATAATGGCTCCATGTGGAACAAGGGGGTGAGTGGTATTGGAACATGAAGTGCAAGCATTACATGAACTGCAAGCAGTGTGTGATATATAGTTGCACATCACCAACAATAGCCCAGCATCCTGGATCTGACGACTATTCTCATATTTGGTACACAAGCTCACTGTACCAAATCTGCCTGCATTTTTGAATTCCTCATGAACCTCTTCCTGTTAATGGCCAGGTTATTTCTATAATTATAGAATGGCATAGGTAGTACTGAATAATCACCCCTGTTTTATTATGAATTTCTTTGGTGATTTAACTGACTTTTTTGTGTGATCCTGATTCCAATTACTAGATGGCAGTTTGGCTATTTATGGCCACATTGTTTTAGGTGGTATATTATTATTTTCTCCTGTGGTGTCTTCAACAGCTGAGTTTTGTTCCTTTTTCTGTAATTAATGTCCCTTAATTAGTTTCTCACCAGCACTACTATAGACCCTATATGTTTTATTTAATGCCAATTTATTTTCTTTCTGTTTTCTTTTTTTTATACAACTGTTCTTCCATTAAGTATGGTTTGTACCGTACTCTTCATTTTTGCAGTCTCTCAATGTACTTTATAGCATTGTGTTCTGATTTTAGTAGTATCTGGGTGCTATTTCTCCTCATATAAGGCATAAAGAAGTATATTAGTTTTACTCCTGACACTGATTGTTGCACGTGGTATCTACATGTCCCCATGTTACCTTGTCTTGTGTATCTCCTTTGAAAAATCAGCAAAACTTGCAACTTATGCTTCCCAAAAGCAACACAAAAATGTAATTGTCTGTTTTTTATTTACTAGTATCCTGTTAACTGAGGCATTGCTTACAGTAAATGCCTATATATGATGCAGCCATAGATGAGCACTAACTCCATTGTTTGAATCATTTTATCTGGAGGATTTAAGCAGTTTAAGTACATTCCAAAGTTATTAACTTCTCAAAGAATTGTCTACAAGTTCTTATCTTGCTTTTGTTCTGATAATATCTAGTTATTCTCCCATTAATTCTATTCATCTATGATTATTTGCCTTAAGAAGCACTTGTAAATAGCTTAATTATCTGTAGGGTCAGAATGTTTAAATTTATTTTTCTGGCCTTATAGCTCCTTCTAGGCTTTTTTAAAAAGTGGCATTCAATTCATAGAGACAGGTACATAAATGGCAGCTTATATCCTGAGAGGCCAGCAAAATACTAGAATTGTAGTTGGATCCCTGAAGGAACTAGAGCAGAACATATTGTGATTTACTTATTAGCACATTTTCCTCATACATAATCTTGTTCCTAACAATGGAAAGGCAGTTAGTTTGTAGGCTGGTTTTAATTGGAAAAGTATTTCATAACTCTGGCATAATATTCCTTGGGAAAGAGGGTCTAGGATTGATAAGCACACCAACATACTGGTGTGCAGATTCCTAAAAAGCACATTTCACCAGAGTACCTGAAAACTGTGAAACAGATAACTGCTACTGCAGTTTGTTTAGTTATAAGCAGCATATAATCATTTTAACGGTGTTTACAATACTTTTAACTTACCCAGTCCCACACATCCAAGAAACCTTTTATTCATAACAAACTTGAAGTTCAACTGCAAACATACCATGCCAATGAATACACAAAATAAACCTGGGTGATCTTTTTCTTTAAGGTAGTTAGATATCCAGGAGAGAAGGCATTTTGATATGTTAGTTACCGTAATCAAGGTCATGTATCCATTTTAAATGTATTTGTAAAGCTACATTTAATAAACCTTTGTGCATACTGGTGAGTTTGACAACATATGTAGAAAGTTTGGTGAGAAACCTGTAGAGAATTTCCTTTCCCCTTTAGTGTTTAGTTCCTTCCCTCTGCATAGATCCAAAAGGATTTTGATTTGTCAGAAAATTGTAGGGAGTCAAGAAACTTGAATCCTCACCCACGTCCTCGCTCTTACCAACTGACAATAGAATTTGTTCCATGGCATTGAAACAATCCAAGAAAGGGAAAGGGCAGAGGAAGAGGTAGAGAAGAAACCATCAGAATTAAAACATCACAACATCTCAAACAATGATCTGATCTGTGAACAGTGGGATTATGATGAAATACAGAGGTCTTTTTTTTTTTTTTTTCAAAACAGGTTTATTGTTTTAACATATAAGAGAAATATCATAACAATTTTATACAAGTAATTAAAAATAGGTATTATTATAATATTCAACAAAACAACTAAAGTATTTACAAAGACATCCACTACAATCAGATCAATTAATTAAACTAAAATACCATGCTATTGAAATTAAAAATTTTTTAACAAATTTTGTAAATTATCCCATACAATAAAATAAGATGTTTTTCTATTTGTTCTAGTCCTAATTGTGTTTATTTCCATATGGCACACTATATTCATAACATTTTTAAATTCATTGAACGAAGGAGGTGTATCTGAAATCCAATTTCTAGTTATTATTTTCCTAGCCACTGCTAGAATAGACCATAACAAGGGAAGCTTAACCTTTTTAACACTTTGAGGTACAGGTGTGTTGAATAATATAAGAGATTTAGAAATAATGAAATTATCTGTAAAAGAGCCTGCAAAAATTCATTAATTGACTTCCAGTATTCTTTCAATTTTATACAATCATAAAACATATGAGCCCAGTCAGCATTAATTTCTACATTACATCTCTTACATAGATTATCTTTATTATTTATTTTATTCATCATCAAAGGTGTATAAAAGATCTATGTAAAATTTCCATGTATAAAGTCTCCAGACAATGGAAGACGTAGTTCTATAAGCAGATTCCAATGTATATTGTTTATCTTGTTGATTTGGTGGGTCCCCATTAATAGAAGTGAAATAATTCCAGTATGAATCTACACTGTAAAAAGTTTCTTGTCTGATAACTTTATGTATGTATGAAAGTTTACCTTTATCAGAAACTTTATGTTGTAAATTTAATATCAAGTAATCAATCAGTGTTGGAATAGATTCTTTAACAGTTATAGACATTAAATCTATTTTATTAATGAGATGTTGTCTAAAGGTCTGAACCTCTAACCAGCAAGTTTCTCTTAGATCAAATTCTTGTTTTAAGAAATCTAGATTTTTAACTTTATTATCAGATATCAACTGATACCAGTACTTTAGATCATTATCTATAGCTAAATGAGTTCCTTCAGAAGTAGATGACAAAAGCATACCCTGAGTATACATTATAGGAAATACAATAAAATTCCATTCCCTATACTTAGGGTGCATGAATATAAAGTTACGATAACTAATAATAATATTTAATGGGTAACAAACCATATGTTTAGGTGTAATAGGTGAAGTACAAAATTCCTTTTGTAACCATAACATGGAGTTATTTACAATCATATTTTTATGTGTTAAGGAGATTTTCATGAAGTGTATACTAATTAGCTCCCAAAATCTTTCCATTTTGTGACATATGACTGATCTATTAATAAAGTAATAACTTTTACAATAGAAGAGACAGTATATAAATTAAAGTCTGGAAAAGAAATACCCCATTGAGACCAGCTATTAGTATGTTTCTTTAATGCAATCCTAGGTCTATTAGGTGCCCATAAGAAATTTAACATTAGTGTGTTCAGTTTCTTGATAATTATTTTTGTAGGTGGAAGTATTATTGATTGTATTAAGTATAAAATCTTGGGGAATATTATCATTTTAATAATTGTAAGTCTCTCCTCCATAGTAAAAAACATATTATTCCAGGTATTAAAAAGATTTTGTATATTAAGAAAACAGGTATTATAATTATTATATATAATATATTTAATATCTTTAGATAGTATTATACCTAAATAAGTTATCTGACCTGAATTGGGTACATATTTAGTAAAATCACTAATGAGAATATTTTTTCGTGTATATATAGGTAGTATTTTGGTTTTTTCTTCATTGAATATTAAACCAGAAATACTTTTAAAATTCATCATGTTATCAAATAGAGACTGTATAGAAGAATTAGATCCTGCTGATGTAATTAGAACATCATCTGCAAAAAGTTGAATTTTGGATGTTGTATTTTCATCAATTTCAAAACCCTCTATGTCAGTACTGTTTCTGATCAAATTAGCCCAAGGCTCCATTACTAAAGTGAATAATAGTGGAGAAAGTGGACATCCTTCTTTTGTACCTTTAAGAATGGGTATTTTTTTGAAACATATGTTCCTACCTTAATATAAGCCAACGTTCCTTTGTATAAATGTTCAATTAGATTTACAAATGCATCCGAGAAGTTTGTGCACTTCATTAAGGTAAACAGATAGTCCCAACTTACTGAATCAAATGCTGAACTTATATCAAGACTAATAAGTGTTAAATCGTTCTTTTTCCTATTTGCAAAATCTATTAATGTTAAAGTTCTTCTTATATTATCAAAAGTATTTCTATTTACAATGAAGCCTGTCTGATCTATATCTATAATGCCGGGAATGATTGTCTTCAATCTATCAGCAAAGATATTCATAAACATTTTATAATCGACATTAAGTAATGAGATGGGCCGATATGAAGAACATCTAGTTGGATCTTTATTAGGTTTCAAAATTGGCGAAATAAATGTATATTGCCAAGATGGGGGGGGTTATTAACTCAGTTTGGGCCAAAATAAAAACCTTATGTATTAATGAATATGTATTTTTAGAAAGGATTTTATATA
>NC_056741.1:977313096-977350596 GCF_019279795.1 Protopterus annectens | reverse complement strand
CAAAATAAAACTTTCAGTCTACTGGACTCTGTTGTAGAATATAAACTGTTTATTAGGAAAATCTATTTAGACATTTATTTTCAAGAAGGGTCACACACAGTTTCACGAACCAAAGGGGTATAAGAAAAAAGTACCTTCACTCCAAAAATGCGCCCAGTTGTTTGAGCCCTTGAAGCAGTTTTGAAATGGCTTGTTTAACAGACATTTACAAGGAGAGATTGTTATTTTTAATACAATTGATTACTCCAGTGATATATTTAATATTCTTCAAGATAAGGACACTTGTATGGCTATTTCTAGGAAAGAAATCAATATAGCATTCAGGAAAATTGATTTAGCAGAAATTTTCAGAATCTGGGGAATCCACAAATCATGTAAAACATCAGTGCATTTACATATTTCTAAGAAGGCTGGTAGGTGATAAAATGTGAGCATCATGAAGCCTGAAAAGGGGTGAGGATTGTTATTTTTGTTTTGACATATTATTCCTCTGCTATATTTAATAATCTTCAAGACAAGAACAGGCATGTGTCTATTTCTAGGAATGAGATACAAATGGCATTCAGGAAAATTGATTCAGCATTGGCTGATTGGTTGATCCAACTTATGACTGATGTATCTTTATTTAAGCTTTAAGGATCTCTATCCAGCAGGTCCTACCATTTTTGTGGTTTCTAAGGTGCAAAAACGTATACATGACCTGCCCTTTCAACCTATTCTATCTGCACACATATATATATATATATATATATATATATATATATATATATATATATATATATATTGACTTTGGAATCCTGTGTTTTCTAAGGTGGGGCACCTGTTAAAGGATAAATGGGATTTTAGTGGTAGGCTCCAACAAGAACTATGTAAGGAAAATTTTGACTTTCTTACTATTGATTTAATAGATTTTTTCACTTGTATTCCACAGGAAGAAGACATGGGTCTTTTCCAAGAAACCTTAATTGAATTGAAATGTCTCAATAATGTGGAAGTTAACTTACTTATGGAATGTGTGAACATATTCCTGAACAATAATTTCATGCATTTTGAAGGTAAAACTTCCAAACAAATCAAGGGGGTTGCTACGGGATGTAGCTTGTGCTACTATTTATGCAAACTTGAGTATGATCACTTGGGAAACCAAATCCGTTTTTAAATCTAAATGTTTTACATTTTGTAAATTGCATCTACATTACCTAGATCATATTTTTGTTTTGTGGAGTGGTACTATGGATCAGCTCAATAGGTTTATACATTACTTTAATCACATTGCCAGCTTTTATTTTTTTTAAGGTTTAATCATCATTTCCACCCTGAACACATTAATTATATGGACATACGTATATACAAAAAGGATGGATTATTTTCATCCATCATTTATAGGAAACTATCTTTTAGTAACAGTTATTTAAACTTGAAGAATGCTTATCCATTTCCATTAAAAAGGGAATAGTCAAAGGATAGTTTATTTGTCTGGTATGTATGGTTTCCAAAGACAACATTTTTACTATAGAACATGACAATTTGGAAAACATGTTCCTAGAGAGAGGCTATCCTAAAGGTTGGTCACTGATTTAAGTTGAGAGATCACCCTTAAGAGATCAAACAGATTTACACCTCTTTTGGCAGTTGGGCTTAGACATAATGGTGAAAAATGAATATTTCAAGAGACAAACCTGATAGCCCACAAACTTTTTAGAGAGCTATGGTGTTACAGTGTATTTCGGACAGTTATATGTTTAAAGAAATTATCAGGAAAAATGGATAATTTTTACAGGCAATGAGGCTAGTCACAATAATGTTGTAGAACATAATCACTTCATGTTGATGACTGCTAGCAATAATAAACATGTCTTAGAAACTAACACATTCATTAAAAGGAACAAGGCAGGGAAATAAAGAGGGAACCACAAATGTGGGTCTTGTATCAAGAATACAGTTTGCAGAAATATAAAATTACAATATTGTAATTCTCATTCCAGAGGCCTTGTATATCTTGCAAAAAGTTCCAATTGTCCTAGCCTTTATATTCAAAAACAAAATGAGTGGACTTTAGGCAAAATAATTTATGAGCACTGTTATGACATTGTTAACAGTAATGTCAACAATGAATTGCATAAACATTCAGTCGTCTGAAATGGATTTATAAAGTATGTGCCTGGAAGTGGTCACCCCAAATTTAAGGACTGGAGCATGGAAAATCTGACAGGAGTGTAAAGAATTGTTATGGCAACTCCATTTAAATGCTGAAAAATTGCTGGGTTTAAATGAATATATTTTCACAACTCTGTACTGAATCTTAGAGCTGCCAAATTGCAAGAGTATGTTTTTCAGTTTTCAACTTGTGATCAGGATCTGGGGGACATATTTTGGTTACATTTTGATCACTGGGTTGAACTAGTTTGCATTTATAAGTTTATTGAACCAAGCCATTATTGTAAACAGATCTATTTTTTTTAAGATTTATACTGTATTTTCCTGGATCCATGGTATAACAACTAATTTCTTAATGGGTGTTACTCTTCTTTCTTCACTCGCACATATGATCTCGGAATGAGATTTTTAATGAGCTCTAACGCTGGTTATCTATAAGCAATAACAAAAAACAGGATAAGTCACAGAAAATTATTAAGAACTAAAACTGAACCTGTGACATACTACGAATCCAGGAAAATGGAAATAAATAAAACCAAAAAAAACTTATAAGAATGCAATACAAAATGTTTGAATAATACAGTTAAGCACTTTCATCCATGATACAGGACTTCATCAAAACACTATCAAAATGCAATCAACCACTTAAATAGCTTAATGAATATGGCATGACTTATACATTCCCAGCCATCTCAATAATTAATAACCAATAAAATAAATAAATACAATATTTAATACAAATAGTTGCAATAAAAAATATATAATTTAGCTGCTCATAACATTAGTTCATGCAAGGTGCTCACTGAATATTATGAACCTTATTGGCAATTTAAATTGAATGCCAGGGGATACCCAGGGCTTAATGAATGTATATATTTTTTAAATGTTTTAAGTGTTATAAAGGTAAGATCAGCAACATTATAATTTTTTGCTGCTGTTGCTATTTGTATTTATTTTTATATCCATATTTTAGCATGAAGCATTGTGGTTCTGATGAAGTTCATTGTTAACTTTGTATTAATGAAAGCTTATGTGCTAAACCTTTAATTAAATGTATTATTAGTAGACACTAGAAAAGTGTCCTTGTGGTACTGCTTCTTAAGGTGGACAATCCAGCTCCTACATGTATGGTTTATATTTTTGCTTTATCAGGTTCAAGAATGCTAAGAATGCTAACCATCACTGAATGTGAATGTTAAACCAATGAACTTTTGACAACAGAAAATGCATGATATTGTACATGATGAATGCACCACAGTAGAAGTGTCATTACAGTTGTGAGATATGTCATCATGTGAAGGCATTACATCATGTTGTTGCTGCAAGGGATATTTGTGCCTCTAATTGCTGTACTAAGTCAACAACAGACAGCATGTTGTCCTATTCCCTCATGTCAGAGGATAACACTTCCTATATAAGTTATGTATGGAAAATGTAATCACATGTTATAAATACTCTCAATAAAAGCATTGCTATGTGACAAATTATCATAGTTTTTTGTAGCGGGATCAACATCTACATGTGTACAAAGCAAATGTGTTTGATAATGGTGTTAATGACATTTGCAGTCACAATGAGACTGATACTGTATAGTCTGAACAGTAATGGCTACATTTGAACTAACTTTCCAAGATCGTAAGCTGACAATTAGTGTCAAAGTTTCAATTACTAGACAACATGTTGAGATCCAGCTGGGACAGTATTCGGTTAAATTACATCACCACTGTTTATTAGTTGGATGTTTATGCAAAAAAGTAGTTGAAATGCACAATGACAGTGTACAGCCACACATCATATATGTTTTGAAGAATAGTACACATAGTATAAAAGTGAAAGACACACTCACATCTGGCCTCAAACATCCCTCATATGTAGTTACCAATAAACAAAGCACAGTATCAAAGTCATGCAATACAGGAGAATTTGCACTCCAAATGTGAAATACTACAGTATGTTAGCATTATGTAATCATGTGGCCAAAAAAGTTATTTTACCTGTGGATGCTGGGATTTGCTACTGCCACACAGTGTCACTGTAATTCAATCTCATAATAAGAAGTACACATAAAGGTGATTGTGAGGTGATCAGCAGTGTATGAAAGCAATTGCTGTCACACTATTTAAGCAGTGATGTACTCAAACCACCTACCTATCCACTTATATAGCACATTATCAGTAGCTGACACCAAAGGTGAATATTGAGTATAACTGCAACATGCAGCATCTAGGAGTGGATAATATCAGCAGTGTATTGCCAAGGAAATGTATCCAGTAAAAAAATGAGCTTTACAGCCATCTGGGGTTGTAAAATGTGATACTTCAAATGTGTGTAAAACAATCTTGAATTAAGTTGTAGCAATACTTGTAAAAGTTAAGCACTGCTATATTTGAACAACCTACCTATATACACATTCCAGACAATAATGCAAGACATTGAAGCACCACAGGAAAAGTCTGACATTTAAAAAGCAACAGTTCACTTGAAAAAGAATGACATCATCAGTATGTTGCACCAGGAGTGTATGCAGGCAATATAATTTTGATTTGTGTGTTCTTACTGCTGCCCCACAAAACACTTGTCATTTGAAAAATGGAAATGTTCTTTCCAACCACTATTACTGGAAACATTAATTTACAAATTTGTGGACAGAGTATGGCAAAAAAAATCCATGTTTTGTTTAAGTAATGCATCGAGTATTGTACTCAGTAGAGTACAAATGGTATACATAGCTACAACCTTGTGTTGCAAAGAAGTTGTGGATGTGAATGGTGTACTTAGATGATTGTGGATTCATGCTGCAGTTTAAGATTTTTCCAGAGTAGAAGTTGGTTGATCACATGCTTATGTAACTGTAAACAGCCCCACTCACACATGTGCATGCACATAAGTTCCCAGTATTGAACAATGAGCACCCTACCTATCTAGTTACATAATGTAGAAAGCACTGTATTGGTCACAAGTAGCACTAGAGAAGCTGACTCTTAAGGGCAGAGAATGTAGATTTGGCAGGGTGATCTTCTCCTTGAATTTCATAGTGGATTTTCCATAAAACTGAGATAAGGGAGCTGTGTGTACATTTAAACACATTCTCATTAGGGGAAGTGGATACAGCAACACACATACACACACACACACACACACACACACACACACACACACACACACACACACACACACACTCAAATTTTCCATGTTGGGCATCAAACCTTATACCTATCTACTTACACAATCTAAAGAGCACTGCAGTAGTTGCAAGTGCCACAGGAGAATCCGACTCTTAAGGACAACGAGTGTACTTTTGTCAGAATGACCTCTTCACTGTGTTTCATAGAGGTTGTTCCATAAAAATTGGGATAAGGGAGCTGTGTGCACATTCAAACACATTTTCTTTGGGGGTAGTGGATACAGCAACAAGCAATAGACACATATCTCCTCCCCCTCACACACACACACACACACACACACACACACACACACACACACACACACACACACACACTAATTTCTCATGTTGGGCATCAAACTTCATACCTTGCTACTTACACAATCTAGAGAGCACTGCATTAGTTGCAAGTGCCACAGGAGCACAAGAGAAGACTGACATTACTAGTGTAAAATAGGTTATTTAAATATTTGAAAAAACCCGCTGTTTGGAAGAGACGATACTGTACATTACATGCTGTGGAACAAATGTATATGTGTACACAGGCCAATGTAATATCACTGTGATTGTCACATGTAATGACACACTTCTCTACTGAAATGTAGATGCTGCCCTTAATGTACATTACTTTACTATGAGAGACCTTGCCATGTTCAACATTATGGGATGAAATATACATTGACTGTTGTACCCCAGTGGATTATCTATCAAACATTCCAGTGACCTCATGTCAGGATGATTGCACACATGTATTGACTCATATTTGCATGATTTGCATTGGTAAGACAAGCACACAAGTCATATACAGGACAGAGCACTGCAGAATAATAGTGATGGATTATGTAAGAATAGGTTAACCAAGCTTATAACAGAGTTGCAAGTATAAACACTGTAAAGCAGACATATTTTAAATGAGTGACTTGAGTAAATATCATTTTGAAATCAAGATCACCCGTTGACAAGACTAATACAGACATACAAATGTTGTGCAACATAAAACAATAATTATTTGATTTTCTTTTTTTTAATTGCACTATTTTAGTGCTGCAATGCTGATGGCAAAGGGTTAATGCACTTTTTATCATATCTTAAAATGTTGAACTTGGAATGGCATTATCAGTATTCTGTGTAGCCCTGTGGTCTATCATGAAAAGATCTGTACAATGTAGGCTTCACAATATGTAGCAGGCACATTAATATAGAAACAGGATAATAATATGTCAAGTAAAGCTGTAACAGGCATTTACATTCACAAGAGTCAGACAACTCATCCTAAGTTTATCATCTATATGCATTTGAACCTTTCCAGCATGCCAAGAAAAACTTTTATAACAAAGTGTTATCTAAGCACACTGCATAAAAGGCAAAATTCCAATAGGTGATATTTGACAGCTGATCTTAGCAAATGTGAATATATGCATTCATCTCTATTACCCTATTACCACTGTAATTTGTACATCCAAATCTTCATCTTGTTGAAAAGTACATTAAGCTGTCTAAACATAGCTTAGCACAGCAAGTGAAGAGCGATAGAGTAATGTGGATGAAGGCAATAAAAATCACAAGTTATCGTCACAAGCTGTGTACTTTCATTTTAGTCTCAGTTGCAGTTGTTGCCTGGCACCATTACAAATGCAGATGGAAAATTGATGATACAGAAGGGAGAAGATAAATCAACAGCATGAGATGGAAGCAGGGAAAAAGTAGATTATGACAGAAGAAGGATAATGCTGGCTTATAATATGTAGCCAACAAGTACATCTAAATTCGTGAATCAAAAACACTTGCTAATTGCTGGATTAGAACCCTTGAAATTATTCAAAATTATTTCTAATCATTTGAGCATTAGCTTATCCCACCACAAAGGAATAACTACATTGCAGTATTAAAATAGCACAATTGAAGTACAGCAACAGCTTACCAAAGTAGAAGGGATGAACAGAGGCAGAGATATAAATATGGAGAGGAAGATATCAGAATTTTGTTTTGTGGCACATGCGGGGACATCTGTATGGTGTTTTATTCTTGTTCATTAAATCATTATTAATCTGTCATGCTCTGCACAATAAAGTACTTGGAATAGAGAGAAGTATGGAGTGGAAGAGTGCAATATACATAATACCTAACCAGGATAAGGTTGTCTTAATAAGTCTCCCTGATGAGACTGGAATTTTCTTGAAAATGATGTCTTGCTGCAATATTCCAATTTTATGTTATATGGATAGAGCTACAAATGTCTGAGTTAAATAAATGAAGGGAATATGAAATGTCATGAAGTAATAAACTGACAAGCAGTTTTAATCAAACCAATGACACTATGCAAAAAAACATCAGGCTACAAACAGGATAACTATCTCAACACATCACATAGGAACTCCAACTTTAATACATCCAGCAGCGCAGCAAGTGTTCCATCACAGGACTGCCTTTAGTCTGTCATTACTTCATATAACCAAAGCACAATATATTTAATCACCTTTTTGTGAAAAAACAAGCAAACTGAAGATTCAATTAAAATCTTCAGCTTCTGCAATACAAAAGTAAACAGCATTCACTGTAACTCAGCACTGTTGTGCTATACAAAACTCCATGCAATGCTGAGTTCATAAAGTTGTGAGTTTTCCATGGGCCATTTATGTCCATGTGTACTGCATGCAAATCTAATTTTTGACCATATTAAACATGTAAAAAGGGGTGAATAGTGCAATGGTGAAAATGGGGTTGGCAAGCATAGGGTAGGATACAGAGGAAAGAATGCAGGAATTTGGAGTCGACTCATGAGAGAGAACCATAGCTATTCAACTTCATCACAAGGTAAATGTACAATTGTACACACAATTTCATGACTTTGCATAGTCACTACACCAGTGGCGAGTTACAACAACAGAATAACATTGTATGGCCATTTGGACCAATTCAGTTATGTAAAGATCACACGTAGGCAAAGTGGAGACCTGTGTATGAGGAGTAATTGTATTTGTAGGGCAGGTGGCTCATTTCTTTTTTTTTTGGGGGGGGGGGGAGAAGAATTTTGTGAAATGTGCTTAGCAATGACAGGGTCAGGTAAGTAAGGTAGGTTAGGAAGCATGTGCAGACATACAGGACAGACAAGGCATACAGGGATTGTGATGGAGATAAAAGGATGGGGCTCACTATGATTAGGGATAGGTAAGGGATATCTGAGGCTGATCCACATCCAGCTTGAGAAGAGTGAGAATCCAGTCCTTACTCTCAGAACTGTTATCACTGTCTTCTGCAGTAGCTCTCTGGGTCAGTGCCAGATGTGGCATTGTCTTTGCAATGAAAGGCAGGGCTTTTTCAACCCTGCAGATATATGCCCTGAAACCCCTCTCCATTAAATCCTCCACTAGCCCTGTCAGCCCCTGCCAGGTGACAAAATCGCTACCTCCTGGAAAGTACCACAAAACTTGGACCAAACCACTAAAGGAGGGGGAGTATCAATATTCGTCAAAGATACCCACACCTCCAGGTTGGTGGCACAGCACGAAGCATCAGAGGCTATCCATGTGCAACTAACAGTGGGTAAAACTGCCTTCCAGTTTATAGCCTGCTACAGACCACCCTCCAAAACCCAGGAACCCCACTCGGCCTTCCTGAGAACACTGGAAAATATGAAGGTCTCTCCAAACACCATTATATTGGGCGACTTCAACTACCCAAACATAGACTGGGAGCATTACTCTAGCTCCAATACCCTAGCCCAAAGGTTCCTAGAATTTATAAACTCAAATGCTATGGAACAACTTGTTACCACTCCCACAAGAGGGGAAAACATACTGGACCTGATCATCACTAACATGGGGGCTTTATGCTCCAGACCAGATGTGTATCCCTCACTGGTAAGATCAGACCATAAACTAATCTCACTGGATATTCACATTCTGACCCCACCCCCTGCCTAGAAAACCACAGTGAAAAACTTCTCTAAAGCAAATTTCACACTCCTCAAAACCGAGGTGGAATCCTTCAAAGCCCCCGGGCCTGTGGAAAATATGGCCCAGACCACAGAATCCTTTATAAACACATTCTATGAACACCTTCAGGAATGCATGGATCATGCAATCTCAAATAAAACCAAGACCCAATCCTCCAAAGGCAGGCATCCTGTCTGGTGGACCCCGGCCATAAACAAACAATACAATAGAAGGAGGAAGCTACTACATGATAGAGCAAAATCCCAAAAATGGAAGGCATCTCTGATCAGTATTAGCAAAAACTACAGACACTCATAAAATCATCTAAGGCCAGCTTCAAGAGAAAAATTGCACAGGACACTAAGGATAATCAGTAGGCTTTCTTTAGTTATGTTAGGAACCTGGGTGGGAATTCCCAGATATGCTCAGAATTAGTCCAAAATGACAAAAAATACACCAAACCCACAGACATTGCCAACATCCTAGCTGACAGGTTCAGCACAAACTCCCCCCCCCTCCCCACCAAAAGGGCAAATATGTATCCCAGCAGAGTGCTGCCCCCCTGATATCTCAGATGCTCAGGTAAGAGCCGCCCTCTCCAAAGCAAGAAACACAGCATCAATGGGACCAGATGATGTCCCGGGCTGCGTCCTACATGAACTTCAAGAAAAGCTAAACCCAAACATAAAACTACTGTTCAATCTCAGCCTTACAACAGGATATGTACCCAAAGAGTAGCAGTAGTGGTCCCTCTCCACAAAGGTGGTGCCTCACCGGATCCTGGAAACTAATGCCCCATAAGCCTGACTAGCTTGGTCTGCAAATCTATGGAAAGGATCATCATGGACCTCATAAATAAAGATATTGGGGACCTACAGACACTGGATCCTACCCAGTTCGGCTTTTTTAAGGGCAGATCCTGCCTCTTAAACCTGGTCGATTTCTTTGAAACAGTCACCAAGGCCATTGACGAGGGGAAGGTGGTCCACACAGCCTACCTGGACCTCGCAAAAGCCTTCGATACAATACCCCACTCGGGCATTATAGATAAGCTCACCAGCTTAAATATAAACCCCTATGTCACTAGATGGGTTGCAAACTGGCTCAAGGACAGAACCATTCAACAAACACAAATGGCCAGCAATATTAGCAGTCAGGATACAATCCAAAATAATTAGTGCATAAATATGACTTTATTTACATTTATAAACAGACTGGTTTCGGCAAATTCATGCCTTCTTCAGTGTTAGACAAACGATGTCTGATGCACTCGAGAGGCTTGAACCTCAGCACTGAAATAAATAGGACATGCTGGTGGGCAGATTCATAACCCAGAGATTCCCTTTACTCTGGAATAAAATCCCAGTCCAGGTTAGGCAGAGTCCCTCATTGACTCTCTTCAAGAGGAATCTTGATGAGTGGATGGGAGATCGTAGGTTTACCCTGGGTATCACTTCTGTGTCACTGTTAGACAGAGGCACAGTATACTAACCTCGAAAAATGGCATAGCAAAATTCATTTAAAATGGGTGGCAAAAGCCAAACACACTCTGGCTAGGCTTATAAATGCCCTAGGGCAGATAGCCTAGTATGATCCAGGATTCCTATGAACCTATGAACCTATGAATCTGCAGTCAATGCAGAGCTACCAGACACAGTTGGATCAGGTAGGGAAGAGGTTGTAGAGGCAACACTGACAGGTTGCAACCCCAAATAGTTGGATGTTTGTGCAGTCATCTATAGTGGTATGGTGGGCTGGGCAGCAGTGGTTAGTGTACCTCTGTGTGCTGCTGATCATTCATTTTCAGCAGCAATTTATGCAAACAGCAGATTATTAATAAATTATAACACCCCTGAAAAAAAATAAATAAAGAGAGAGAGAGAGAGAGAGAGAGAGAGAGAGAGGTGGTAGAGACAAACAAGAGATACTTAGATACATGGCATGTCACAGTACTACATTTGTTTTAAATAAAATTGATTTGGTAATGCACAAGCAATTTTACTTTACAATTGCACAGCTTTGCCTCATCCATATATGATGGAAAGGTATTTATGTGTCATAAAAGGGTCTATGTCAATTAAACGAATGCTTGAAATGTTGAACGTCATATGGTCGAGACCATATGATCGACATTTCAAGTGTTCGAAGATTGATTCTTCATGGCGTTGTATGGTGCAGAATTGGAGAATTTCCCTTTTTTGCACTGAAGTGCAGTCTCGGAGTTGGTATATTTAAGTAGGCTGGTATGGGGGGTGCAGGGGGGCTTGCCTCCCTGCTTGCACTAAGTTATGTTTTTCTTTTTTTTTATTATATATTCGAACTTCCAAATGTTGACCGTAAGGTTTCGAACATATGGTATTCCACATTTTGGACATTTGAATATATAACATAGACCCTCATAAAATTAACAAATTTCACTGCTGGATTATAAGAAGTAACAGTCTATATTTCCCTAATATGGATAGGAAATTTGCATTCTAATTTAATAAATGTAATTACCACATTTTAATTCTCCTAACATATTGCTGTTAATATTTTACAGATATTTGTCAAGTAATAACAAGCAATTGCTGCTTCTGGATACTGAACCCGCATGGACAGTGATGTTTTTGTTCTGATTGCTGAATAAAAGCAGCTAGAATTATCGGGAAGGCATGCACACTTGAAATGAAGGTTGAGGTAAGCCTGATTAAGATGCTAGTGTTGGAGGGAATGAAAATAAATTTCTGGCTTGAAATTATACCCAAGTCATACTTGCTCTGTGCCTTTCTGTGGTGAGTTAATCTTTCCTGCTTCACCTCAGTTAGCAGCTATCTCCTCTGCAGCTGTATAGTACAAAAAGAAAACAACTACATATGAAAGCATTATGAGTACATAGGTTGGCGGGCTAGATCATTAATGTCATATCATGGACAGGTTATGGTTCTGTATACTTACACAACTGGGGGGGTGTTTCAAGTCATATATTCAGCCTCCCATCAGCTTAGCAGGTCCTGGTGTGCTTCTTAAGGTCAGTTTAGTAGTGACAACAGCATTCCCCATTGCGAGGAATGCCTGTTGCATTGGCGACAGCCTTGGCTAAGCTATTCCAAGCCTCACTTTTATACTGAGATGTGGTTTAATCCCCCTGCAGCAACCTAAGGCTATAGCTCTTGATGAGGTGTGCTGCAAATGTCCTGGAGTCCTCAACACGCTACCTCTGCTCTCTAAATTTAGCACCATTCTTTCCTTCACCAGCCATGTCTGCCAAAGTCATGCCAACAAAATATGTCTGAAATGGTGCCCAATGCATAGCTTGCATGTTACTGGTATTGTACAGATACACAGCCTTCATAGGTTCATAGGTTCATAGGTAGATACTAGGCTATCTGCCCTAGGACATTTATAAGCCTAGCCAGAGTGTATTTGGCTTCTGCCTCCCTATTAGATTACCCTACTGTGCCTCTGTAAAGTAGGTCACAGAAGGTACCATTTTAAGATTAGTTTACCATGCCTATGTCTAGCAGGGACACAGAAGAGATCCCAGGGGTGAATTTGTGATTTCCCATCCATGCATCCAGATTTCGCTTGAAGAGGGTCAGCGAGGGGCTATGTCTAACATGAATTGGGATTCTATTCCAGAGTGAGGGGAGCCTCTGGGAAATGAATCTGTCCCTCCAGCATGTCCTGTTTATTTTTGTGCTGAGGTTTAGGTCCCTGGAGCGTGTAGCTCTAAGGGACTTGGATTTTTTGAGGTGGAGCATGTCCATTAATTCTGGGTTTGACATGGCTTTGTACATCAGGCATAGATCGCCTCTGAGTAGGTGGTAAGCAACTGAGTAGAGCTGGAGTTTCTTTAGTCGAGCTGCATAGGACATCTGTTTGTAGCCCATGATCCTCTTAGTGAGGTACTTTTGGGGTCTCTCCAGTTGCTGCAGGTGTCGAGTAAGGTACATCCCAAAAGGGGCATTGTATTCAATTATGGGCCTGATGAGTGACGAGTAGAGGGGCACAATGACCTCTCTTGATCTAGATGCGAATCCTTTCGTGATAAGGTGGGCTATATAGAAGGTCTTTCTAACCACTTTGGCAACATGATTATCAAAGGAGAGATTACTGTCTATGTTGGTCCCCAAATCTCTAATTATTTCTTCCATACTTAATGGATTACCACCTATGTGGTAATTTGTGGGCACCTTGTTTTTCCCAGAGGGGATGACTATGCACTTTTTAGCATTTAGCTTGAGTCACTGGCACCAAGCATCCGTCTCTGTGAGACCCTTTTGGAGGATGCTTGTGTCAGCTGGAGATTTGATTATGGCCCCCAGTTTGCAGTCATCTGTGAACTTTGTCAACCATAGTCCCCCCCGTGTTAGCCTGAACCTCACAGAAGTATATACCAAACAAGAGAGGTCCCAGAACTGAGCCCTGTGGGATGCCACTTGTAACTGGTTTGGATTCGGACATGGCACCTGCGATTCTGACCATGTGGGTTCTATCTCTGAGCCAGTTTACAACCCATCTTGTGATATAGGGGTTGATATTTAAGCTGGTAAGCTTATTTATGATGCCCGAATGGGGTATTGTGTCGAAGGCTTTTGCGAGGTCCAGGTAGGCTGTGTGGACTACCTTGCCCTCATCTATGGCTTTCGTAACTGTTTAAAAGAAATCAACTAGGTTTAAGAGGCAAGATCTGCCCTTAACAAAGCCGAATTGGGTAGGGTCCAGTGTCTGGAGGCTCCCAATGTCTTTGTTTATGAGTTCCATGATAATACACTCCATAGCTTTACAGACCAGACTAGTCAGGCTTATGGGGCAATAGTTTCCGGGGACCATTGTTGCACTACCTTTGTGGAGTGGGACCACTGTAGCTGTACACCATTCTTTGGGTACTTATCCTGTAGTAAGGCTAAGTTTGAACAGTGACTTAATGTGAGGGTTCAGTTCTTCTTGGAACTCGTGTAAAACACAGCCTGGGACACCGTCCGGTCCCATAGATGCTGTGTTTTTTGCTTTGGAGAGGGCAGCTTTCACCTGTGCATCTGTGATGTCAGGGAGGTTACATTCAGTTGGGATAGGCATTTGCTCCTTTGGGGGGGAAGAGGAAGAGAAGTTTGCACTGAATCTGTCTGCCAGGTTGTTGGCTATGTCTGTAGGTTCAGTATATTTTGTACCGTTATGCAACAATTCAGAGCATATCTGGGAGTTTCCACCCATGTTCCTGACATAACTAAAGAAGGCCTTGTGAGTATCATTAGTGTCTAGGGCAATTTTTCTTTCTAAACTGGCCTTTGATGATTTTATGAGGGATTGAAGTTTCTTGCTAATACTGATCAGAGATGCCTTCCCTTTTTGGGATTTTGCTCTGTCATGTAGTAGCTTCCTCCTTCTGTTGTATAGCTTATTTATGGCCGGGGTCCACCAGACCAGTCTCCTGTTTTTGGAGGAGTGAGTCTTGGTTTTATTTGGGATAGCATGATCCATGCATTCCTGCAGGTGCTCATAGAATGCATTTGTAAAGGATTCTGCGGATTGGGCTGTATTATCCTCTGGCCCAGGGGCTTTGAAGGATTCCACCTGTCTTGAAAAGTGCAAAGTTGGCTTTTGAGTAATTCTTAACAGTGATTTCCTTGGCTGGGGGTGGGGACGGGATATGGATGTCCAGGGAAATTTTTTTATGGTCTGATCTTACCAATGAGGGGTTTACCTCTGGTGTGGAACATAGAGTCCCCATGTTGGTGATGACCAGGTCCAATATATTGTTCCCTCTTGTGGGAGTGGTGACCAGTTGTTCCATTGCGTTAGAGTTTATAAATTCAAGGAACCATTGGGCGGGGGTGTTTGGGCTTGAGTAGTTTTCCCAGTCAATGTTTGGGTAGTTGAAGTCACCCAATAACATAGTGTTTGGATAGACCTTCATACTCTCCAGTGTTCTCAGGAATGCTAAGTGGGATTCCTGTAATAGGGAGGGTGTTCTGTAGCAGGCTACAAACTGAAAGGCAGTTTTGCCTGCTGTTAGTTGCACATGGATGGTTTCCGATGCTTTGTGCAGTGCCACTAACCTGGAGGTGTAGGTATCTTTGATGAATATAGATACTCTCCCTCCTTTTGTGCTTCGGTCCGAGTTTTGGGGCTGAAACACATGGTATGAGTTATAACCTGGTAGTGCTGGGGTGCTCTCAGGAGCCTTGAACCAGGTTTCTGTTACTGCATAGACATAGATTTTCTCCATACTGAGGAGAGCCTCGAGTGCGTGCATCTTGAGGTTTAGACTTCTGGCATTGAGTAGCATTACCTTTAGTTTTTTATCCTTAGGTTATCTATGGAGGTGGGTTTGTCCTTTGAGCCTTGCCTAAAAAAGGCACTATGGGGGTGGCAAGAGCCTTGGCCAGTATACGAAAGCCTAAGGGTGACAGGTGCAAGCCATCCCTAATGAAGCAACGTGGCTTGTCGAGCATGTCATCCCAGGCTGACAGACACTGGATCCCCTTTGAATGACACCAATACTTTAGCCAATTGTTGAAACTGATCATTTTGTCTTTATACTGTGGCATCATTCTTGGTGAGGGCAAGATGCTACTCAAGGTCAGGGACATACCAGCCTGGGCTACATGGTCAGAGAGCTCCTCTATGTCTCTTTTCATGTAGTCCAGGGAGGTACGTGTCAGGTCATTCACACCAGCATGGACAATGACAGAGTCATACTTGTACTTGCTTTGGAGTGACCTGAGTGCTTGCGTTATGTGGTGGATCCTGGCACCCGACAGGCAGCTTACAGTGGCCTTCTCCTTGTTCAGTCTGGTTAGTGGGACATCTGTTTGCCAGACAATAGAGTCCCCTATAACAAGTGTATTTGGTGTGTTGTTTGGCCTTAAGGGCTGTGACTGTGAGGCACACTGATTTTGTGAGATATGTGATTCGTGGGTATTGTTGAGGGGTGGCTGTTGCTTGGATATGTGCTTAGGAGGTCTTTGCTGTTTAGGCAGATTTTTATTTAGAGCCTCAGAGTATGTTTTTGTGTGTTTATGTGTTGGGTATGCAGATGCAATAGGTCTGTGTGAGACTGGATTTGTGGTGTGGGTGGTTACCTTTTCCTCCTGACTGACTGTGCTAATCTTGGGTTGAGAGAGCTCTGCCTCCAGTTTGACTGTGTAACTGCATCTCTCACATGTATTAGAGTTTGTTGGAAGGAGGAGAGGGTTGTCTGTTTACATAAGACAATTGTAACATTGCCTCAAAATTCCCAGATTCACCAGCTGGATTTGCACTTACCAGCAGCATTTGCACAATTGAAAGAAAGTGGATTCCTTGACAGATACAATGGCACTATTGACACCACATAATAGTAGAGGTATGCAACATGGTCTTCTGCTTTGCCGTGTGTGATGATTAACCCGTTAACATAGGTTCCAATATTAAACAATAGAATGCTTAATGGCATGGCCTTTAAAACTTGCACTTTGGAAGGAGAAAGCTGAATTATGACATACAGTGATCTAGGGGCATATGCAATTTAAAATATTCTTATGACAACTGAGATTTGAACGCATGGGATAAGGGATGCAAAATTGAAACTTACTTTAATAACTGACATTGCCACAGGAGAACTACCTCTCCAGCATGGAAATTAGACATATAGTGATTTCAGAATGAATGGAGATATACTTCAGAGAGACCTGTATATGTGTTGCTTTAATTATTTCCAGTGAATGCATTCCTGTGCAAAAGTCAGTATTTCTATTTGCAAATATATTTCAGATGGATGCAGTTTAATGTGCTGATTGATTCTGGCCAATTTAATTATGTATGTACTTCAGAAGACATAAATGTCATAAGCACATAGGATATGTGATGAGGCATGATGATTACAACAAAAAAGTATTATGCTCATCTTACATATGCAAGTGAATTTTATATTAAATATCATGATTGTCATGTCTACGAAACTGGCACACATTAGACTGAGGTTATATGTGAAGCATTAATCATCTGTACAAAATAGAAAAGCTTAATTTATGCAAGGATTACTAACACATTGCTTGCAAGAAACAGGTTTAACACTGACATTTACTTTGCTGTAATAGTCCTCATCAAAGTTTTGTGAGAAATGGGCTTCTCACACTCTTTGTAAAAAGTATCTTGTAGCTGGATTTAAATCCTTTAGCAGTGGCATTCTTTATCTAAACTCACAATACTTCCACCTTGTGCCATTAAGATAGTTCTACAATAGCTGGAATTTCTCCTCTTGGTACTGTCCAGAGTGCTGAGGAGTGCACACTGTTGTTAGGTGTGTTTATGCTACCTAAAACAGTCTAAACTAAATTTTCCATTCTTTTTCCTTAGATGGTGAACTGTATTTATGTACTGCCAAGAGGAGTGCAAATGCACATTAAAATAAAAAAAAAGAAAAGTACATATTCTGAACAATTGCAATGTGATTTCTAAATAGGATTTTAACAATGCTTCACCTGCTTTATTTCTCTCACTTCACTTCTGTTACACCTTGTGCCTCAAAGATAGGCATGCGACTTGTAGAATTTCTCCTCTCAGTTCTGTCCAGAGTGCTGAAGAAAGTGTACAGTTGCCAGGCATGTTTGTGCTACCTAATGCAGCATAAAATAAAATTTTCAATTTTTTCATTAGGCAGTGAACAGTGTTTGCACACTGCTCAGTGGAGACTAAATGGAAAAGATGTTAGAATATAAATAATGACAGAGGGATAAAGGAAACATCAAATTAAATACAAAGAATAGTTATATGCAGCAGAGACAAGAGCAAGAAGTGCATCCAAATGCAGCATTTATCCTTCTCACATCTCCTTGCAACATCAGACATGTACTTTGTGGAACACATTGCTGGTTTCTAGTTAATGACAAATAATGTGATGTGGACAGACAAAACATCAGATGTTGTTAGGAATAATGACAACAGTTGTTTTTTTTTAAAAAAAAACAACAATGCAGTGGTATTATAAAATGTGATTAAATATGTATTCAGACCACCTTCTATAAAATTATCATTTAAGTAGATTCTCACCAGGCATCAGATGTTCTTTTTCTTTAAGCTAACTCCACATATGCCTTGTACCACAGAGAAAGATACCTGTCATATGTATTTTATTCTGTGAGTAGTATTCAGGGTACTAATGACTGATCAATGTCATCAGGCTCATTTGTGCTAACTAAAGCAGCTAAAACTAAAATGTTCACTGTTTTGCTTAAGCTGTGAAAGCAATACTGCCAAGTGACACACAAATGCAAAAGTCAACATTTTTAGAAGCACTCAAACAGCTTTTTCAAAGTAACATATTGAAGACACATGAAGTGAGTTACACCATATGTGTAGCAATGAACACAGCCGGTAGTGCACTACAATGGTATATTCAGTTGTCTCAGATCTCATTGCCACATCAGTACTATCCTGTATGGGATGCAATATCAGGACTACAGCTAATGTCATAAGAGTGTAAAAATGGCACAGGGAACAGCAGAAATGCTGCCATTGTTCTCAAAGCACAACAAATTAATATTTACATTATTTCAAATTACTTATTTGTTTGTAACCTTTAGTCAGTACTGACCATACTTGAACTTCCCACATCAACACATTCATACAACAAAATGAGTCTCAAAATGTAGGATTAAAGTGATCTGGGAACCAGTTTCAATCTCTGCATCACCTGTATTGTTTCCCTAAGCTCAATACCTTTGCACATTATGTTACAGGGATAGGAGTGTGACGACTTGAAGTTCTTCCCTATAATACTGTTCAGGTTTCAGTGGAAAATACAACAATGCCAATTGTCATTGTGCTATTAATTGTAGTCCAAATAAAGTCTGCCAAGTTTCACCTTAGGCAGCAAACTGCAGTTCAATGTTATTGATCAATACCAGTCAACACAGTGCAATGCCAAATGGCATGCAAATCATACAAGGAAAAAAAGAAAGGTAGATCAAATACTTTAAGTGTGCATTACACATGTTTAAGCAACATTGTTATCTTGCAAAAGGGTCTGTGTGGATTTGTCCCCTCAAACAATAATATTAAAAACAGGAGTATTTCCCAAAGTTGTCACAGACTAGGACATACATTAGCAAAGATAAACAGCTTAGATGTAATGATGTCACATTGTATCAAATCACATTGAAAGTGCAAAAGATACAAGTTATAAAAGTTGTAATTTCTCATGTCTGGATGATTAGTATATTGCAAACAGTTAGGATACCCATGTACTCACACAATTTATTTAATTATTTATTTGACATTTGTTTCCCAGGAAAGTCTGAATGGGTCAAAAAGTACCCATTTTTAGGGAAGGCCTAGGGAGAAAACTCCACCATCACAATATTTCAAAAATCAAGTACAGATATTTTAAATCACAAAGTATCATGTTAAACTACAAAACAGCAAGTACATATATTTTAATTCACAAAGTATCATGTTAAACTACAAAACATAAGAGTGAAAAATGTGAGAAAACACTGAACATATGTTTCACAGAACAGTACAATGAAAAATAACATGAATTGAAGAGAATATGCGAGGAAAAATTCAATAGTCATATTATCTGTTACATCAATTAATGTGTGGTAATTGAGACCTGAGACAATTCTAATAAGATATATAAAGATATATTAGAGGTTACATGATTAGAGACAGTGAAGTGAAATAGAATGAAGTCTTAGCATGTGGGAGGTGTACATATTGTAGTTATAGAAGGAAGAAGGATGGTGAGAAGGAGATTACAAGAGGAGTGCAGGGTTGTGTGTCTTCATGTAGTTTAGGTGAATAGGGAGGAAAGAGGTAGAGGACTGCAGAAATTGCAGGTTTATCCTTTTTTCTGTATGGTGCCTCATCCCATTTATGTATGCTTTGTTAATAATTGTATCTTTGTTTTATTGCCATGTATTATCTTTACCAATGCATAATGTACTCTTTTGAATATGAACAACATTCCTTACTAAAGGGCAGAAACTGTGATCATTAAAACCAGCATTTGAATGTTAGGACTGTCACTCACCTAAATCACTTAGTGTACTTTCAGTCCTTTTGGTGAGCCTCTTCTTCTTCCTGAAACACCCTCACTAGATGAGCATCAAAGAGGGGAAACTGTGAAAGTGGATTGCTTCTATAGTCACAGCAATAAAAGAAACCTGTAAGCCATTAACAGGGAATGCTTCTCAGTGCTCATCCTTGCATTGGTAGTGCATGTGCATGTAATTATGTCGGTCCTTACACCATGTTTTACATTCCTACACTTAGTGAAGATTGTGGTATTCACGTCTACTAATGATTTCACACCTCATTTCAATGTTCACATGACTCACAGGGCTGACTCTGCTCTATAAAAAGGTAATCATATAGCCAATAGCCTTGTATCATAGTGGGGAGTCTGCTTTGAATCAGAAAACTCAATACTGCACTAAAAAAAACAAAACTTTGGGAAAATTATCTATTTTCTACACAGCTGTATTATCAAGATATGTTGCTATTTCTTACATGTTTTTATTTCAACATTGAAAGATGAATTGTATTGACTGCTGAAAAGCAGATTTTTATGTCTTACATGTTGTTTTTATTATCATTTTTTTTGGCATAACCATGTCTGTGTTAAAAAAAGGTATGCTACTGAATACTGTGTGACCCAATTTTAGTTTGTATTTCATTGTATGTTTGCAAAGCTATTGTAGATGATTGAAATTGAACTTTGTAGGATTTCTATCTGAATGACTTCCATCCATGGATATGGCAGATATAATAGTTTTATGTTTCATTTCTACTGCTGCATTTTAATTGTTATTGTTAGTGCTGCAATGTATTAAACAGTTAAACCTGTATTATCTCCATTATAGTGTTATAGATCAGTGTTGATACCTAATTCTGAAATACTTGTTTTGGGGGGTGGGGGTTGTCATAATTTGGGTGTAGTCATAGGGAGCGATTCATTTTAAATTGTTTGTGCGCATTATGGATGCATGCAGTTGCACATAATTGAGCTTACAGCCATCCTGTCTGTATATTATATATGCTATTGTGTTTGTCTGTTTTCTGTTTCATCTCATACAGGGATAAGGCACCCCAGGTTGACATTTTAATGACGTCATTATTCAGACCTTAACATCATCATGAATCTTTTCTGTTAGAGAGGTAGAGATGACATATCTGCCCGAAACAGGATATAGCAACAGGAGGTCAATGTCACTGATGCTGTTGGAAGGTATGGGAAACCTGCTCCAAGATACAGCACCAGGCAAGTGACATGATAACCTCCACCCCCATAGGGCAGCTGTGATAGCTCATGAACAGGTGACTATGAGAAGTAGTCCTGCTACTGAACCATCAATAACTGAAACAGAGGAATTCCTCTCCATTGTCAGAGAACCAGATAGAGCAGCAGAGCAGACACACAGACACAGAATTGGGGTCCAAAGGGAGAGATGATAAGTCATGGGGTCCGAATAGAGAGATAATAAGTCAGCAAGCAATGGAGAGTAGTATTGCTAAAATTGAATTTATCCTCAAATCTTGCTGAGTACCTTCATGAGATGGACCCTGTTTTTCATATAATCTCACCAAGATGACATTGATGTAGAGACTTTATTTATATAGCATATATCATGGACAGAAATAGGTTAAATTAAAAAAAAAGATAGTTGGGTGCTCAAGACCAGGATAAAAACATGCCCAGTCCTGGTAAGTGCACTGGTACCAGGACTAGAAAAAATAACAGTGCAGAATCCTCAAGATGGGGAAATATTCCTATAATGGGCCAGGCCAGGCCCCTTGTTGTAAAAGGAAGTAACAGTCCAAAAAAAATCACAAAAATTGATAGGCCAAAGAAGAGGCATAAAGATAATAGAGTGGACTGCTGAGGATAAGAAAGAAATTATGCAATGTTACTATTATGCAAAAAGCCAAGACTTTCCTGATAAAAGATATACAAAAAGATTAAGATAGAAATTAAGAGGAAAGAAAAATACTTCCACAAGAAAAACTGTCAGAAACTTCAAATAAACATTTTTCTTCATTAATACAACAGATTTGTGAAAAACAGTATATAGACCAAGAAACTTTAATCTGTTTGGAAAAAGAAATATCTGAGGAAGTGCAAAAATATAATCAGCAAAATAAAGAGCTTTTTGAAAAGCATAAAAAAGAAGTATGGACATGGGACAGAAAGAGATATTTGATATGATGCAATATTTATGCAAAGGCAAAAACCAAATTAATCAATATAAAGAAAGCAGCCTCAAAGATATTTGAAGAGAAATACAGGCAAAGGCATCTAGCCAAACAGGGACTAGAAAAGAAGATAAGTAAAGTAAAAGTTAAAAAAAATTGAAGTTGAAGTTATGGAGTGCATGCCAAGTGAAGGATTTGGTGTAAGATTACATCACAGCATGATGGAACGAGTCCCCAAAGTAACGAGAAACAAGAAGATCAGGAGACATCTGAAGAGGAAATATGCACATGGGAAAGAAAAAGAGATTTAATATGGTGTAATACCTATGCAAAGGTGAAAGCAAAACTAATCAATACAGAAAGAGCAGCACCAAATATATTTGAAAAGAATTACAGGAAAGGAATCCAGACATGGACAACTTTACAATACAAAACATAAGAAGGCAAAGAGGAAAAGTAGAAAAGGAGATTAGTAATGGAGAAGTTAAAGAAACAGAAACTGAGGTTATGGAGTACCTGCAAAGAAAAGGATTTAGTGTAGAAAATGTAATTCAGAAAGCACCTCAACAGGATAAAGCAATGGACCCCCAAATTAAGGGGAAACCAACCAGTAGAAGAGGAAGCAATTGGTGAGGTGCCATATGAAGATATTTAGGAGCCTTCCACAGCAAACCAGTATAAACATTGACTTGAAGTTGGATAACAAGGGAAAGACTAGAAAACTGTGGAAATTCTAATGCAATCAATATTGAAGAGTGATAGACCAGTGAGTTCCTATATGACAAAGCAAAGGAAGGCACAATGAAATTGAAGAGAATGTGCCACAGGAAGATGGTATAGAACTTTCCATAGAATGCCCTCAGGAAATGAGAAACAAAAATGTGCTCTAAGTTTAGAAGAAAACTAGCTTAGAGAAGAGTTGATTAATTTATAGAGATAGATAGGCATATTACGATCAATGCAAGAAATAGACCACAGAAGGTCAATAAAACTCATAAAGTCAGAAGTTTAATAAAACAAATGAATACAGTAATTAGGATTGTTCAACAAGATCCGTGCAATATAACAGACGTAAACAGGGCACATTACTGTGCAGCTAAATTAATAACTGATATAGATCTACCACAAGAACACAGGGCTGTGAGGGAAAGGATGGGGAGAGATTGAATACCATCATGAAAGTGTTGAATATAGAAAAGTATAAAGCAATTAAGACAAGAAGATTCACTGTTAGAAAAAGTACAGAAGAAGGAACAGATCAACAATAATACTTAGAAAGACAGATGTGATAAAAATAATGCACAGAATTTGAACAGATTAGGATCTATCATGCACTATCACAAATAAACTAAAACTCTCAGCACAGGTGGAAACACTTAAAAGGTACACAGATAAATATAAAGGAAAAGTACAAAATAAGCAATCCATTGATTACTGCAAAAAGTTCTATAGAGAATTGGAAAACAAGGCAAAAAGAATTGAAATACCACCAAAAAAAGAAGAAATAGATACATTTTAGAGAAGTATTTATGAAGATCCTGTGGAACATAACAAAGATGCTAAATGGATAAAAGCACTAAAAGAAAGAAAAATATGTTTAAAGGTATGGGATATGAAATGGGATGAAGCAACAGTCAGAGAGATTGAAATAAAAGTCAGAAAAGCCTCTAAATAGAAAACCCCAGGCCCAGATGCAGTACCAAACTTTTGGTTAAAAGTATTAGCATCTTTGCACGAAGATTTAGCCATGAATATGAACCATTTATATGTGCACCCCGAACAGACACCAACCTGGCTAATAACAGGAAATACAATACTCCTACTTAAGACTGAACCAGCAAGCTTCCCTAAAAATTATACACCCATACCTTGCCCTCTGATGACATATAAACTACACTGGAACTGATGCTGACAGAGATTTTAGTCATTTAGAAGAAAACTCAATTATGGCAACAGAACAAAAGGTATAAAACAAAGGATGTGCAGTGGAAGACAAGCCAGAAAAGCAATAGCAACTGAAGAACATAACTCCAACTTAAGAAACGAAGAAACACCAGGTTATTTATTAACAAAAAAGAACAAAGCTTTCAGGTAACAACCCTTTCTTGGTGTTTAAGATTCCACAGACATTCCCCCAGATTCTCAAAAGCTTGCATGGAGTGCAAGATTGGTGCAGGAGCTCAAGCAGGCAATATGTCTGCAGTGTAATCCAGGAACAGCCTGCAGAGGCATGCACGAGCGATCCTGCACTAATCTTGCATGGACTAAGACCTAGTATGCAAATCACCCCATTTGCAGGTGAAATTCATGCAAATGAGGTTATTTTGCAATCCAGGAAGCTTGCAACAGTCCGTGCAAGACTAGTGCAATCTACAGAAATGTACCCAGTTAGTAACCGAGTACATTTCTGCAAAATCCAAAACGGAGCTATGACAGCTCCAAATAAAGGCTGCATATCATGTAGTAAGCATGCCAATGGCCAAGTATAAGGCCATTGGCACTGAAAATAAAAAAAAAAAAAAAAAAAACTTTTATTTTTTTAGCCGATCTCGGCTGTTTAAGCGTAGGGCAGCGACGTACAAACGGGATCAGGGGAAAATAAAATAAACCTAAAATAAGCATTCTAACTAAAATCATTATTTTGCCATGCAAGTCAATGACAGGCAGAAGACAATCTGGCCAATGAGTAGTGGTTGCTAAGGGGGGAGGCTCAGTGTGAGACATGTAACTATGCATTAGCAGGCAATCCTATGCAAATGAGGGGAAAGGTAGTGAATCCCACTTTTCCCCAGCGTGTGAGTCTGGTCCCAATAGTGTAAGAGTAGGAATAGCCTGGTGCAAGCCTAGGAGTTAGGTGACATCATGGGGGGGGGTGTCAGGCATACTGTAAGTGGATTGGAGCCCTGTGGCTCAGGTTTGCTTCTAGCTTAGCATAGCTAAGCTAGGGTGTGTGTCTAAACCTGCTTAGCACTCTTTACAAAGCCTAAACGGGTGTGCGTGCTGCTCACCAGGCTTTACAAGAAGAAAACATAGGTTAAACCTGGAAATAGCAGCAGTGTGCACATTTGAGCACTCTGTTTGCATGGAGCAAACACATGCTTAAACAAGAAGCCAATGGGAAGGGAAAACAACAGTAGGAAGGTAATCAAGGAGAACTAGCTTAGCTGGCAGGTGAAATGTATCAGAATCAGTCAATTACACAGGCAGCAAAACAGACCAGCCCAGAACACTACTATAAACTAAGCAAACACTTTCCCCTCTGTTTTTCCCCACACTCTACACCACCGGTGTAACCAAGCGAGAAACTTTTAACACTCACAACAGCAAAATGACAGGGGCTGCAATAGCTATCATACAACATGTGGAAGAGCCTGAGGGTGATGAGGATGTTAATGCTGCTGACCAACCCACAGTGAGGAGACGGAGAAGAGTGTACAAACCTAGTGTAACCTATCAGGGGGTTACATGAGTTGGAGATAGTGGTGGACAGGGACCTCCTACAGCAAATTGTTGAGCTGTGCCGGCCACATCCGTCTCACACAGTACTAACAGAGGGGAACCCATCCCAGTGGATACCAAGGTATGTGCAGGTCTAAGAATACTAGCTACAGGTACCTTCCAAAGGCCAGCTGGGGATATGATGGGGATTTCACAGGCATCAGCATCCAGGGTACTCCACCAGTTCCTGGATGCCATGTCAGCACATGTCAGTGAGCACGTATATTTCCCTAACACCCGTGAGGCATTGGCCAGCAATATGTGTTTCTTCCACCAAATACCAGAATACCCTGATGTAGTGGGTACAATAGACTGCATGCACATATGCATCAAAGCACCACCCAGTGAGCGGGGTAGGCTCTGCATCTACCGCAATGGCTTCTACTCCATCAACTTCCAGGTTGCGTGTGATGCCCAGGGCATAATAATGAATGTGTGTGCTGGCTGCCCTGGAAGCTATCATGATTCCCACATCTGGCATCTGATGCAGCTGTACCAGAGATTTGCCAATGGGGACATCCCACACAGTCACCTAGTGGGGGATGCTGGATATGCACTGGAGCCTTGGCTGATGACACCCATCAGAAATGCACACACACCTGAACAAGAACTCCATAATGAGGCACATGCACAAACAAGAATCATAATAGAGCATGTGTTTGGGTTGTTCAAGTCACAATTCCGGTGCCTAGACACATCCAGTGGAGCCTTGCAGCACTCACCAGCTACATGTACCCAAACTGCCCTTGTATGTGCCATGCTACACAATATGATCCTGCGGAAAAAGCTGCAGCAGGAAGAGCATGGGGCAGGGTCACACAACCCCCCAGCATTGCCAAGGCCTGTGGAGGCACAGACTGACTCGGAGAAGGAACAACCTGAGCCTGCCCCAGTAGGCAGAAGGAGGTGTGCCCAGTATGCCCTGGCCTTGGCAAAGAGGCAACACATAGCACATACACTGACACAGGAGGGACCCAGGGAATAGCACCTCTCTCCAACTCTCACATACAGTAAAAGGGATGCCAAACATTGCACTACCTGTGTCTAACCATGTGTAGGGTGTGTACTATGTGCATCCAATATAGGCATCCTTGCAGCACCACCCTCAATACTGGGACACCCACAAGCTAAGTGACTCACACATGCCAGTCAGGGGGTCACATACCCAACAACAGTCACAGCCAGCAGGACAGGTGTAGACAAACACAAACAAAGGCTGTGCTATAGCCCCTGAATGAGGCCTATGGGTAACCCCCCCCTTCCCAGGCCTACACAGACAAACTACAGCAGGTCAGGTAGTGGGATGTCAGTTCTGAAGGCTAGGAAGTCAGAAACTAATATGTAGGTAATTAAAAGCTAAGATCCGTAGTACACAGGTATGCCTCTAGCCAGCATGATAGGTACGACTACAGACTGAAATGGAATACCTGACATACCAGTACAATCCAAGCACATGTGTACAAGTTTCAAGTGTGCCCCCATCCTATGTAGAAATATAGTAACATTCAGGTGTGCTCCCCAATCCTGTGTAGAAATGTAGAAATAGTCAGGTGTTTGTGCACCCCGTCCTATGTACAAATATGTAACAGTCAGGTGTGCCCCCCAGTCCTGTGTAGAAATGTAGAAATAGTTAGGTGTGTGTACCCCCCTCCTACGTAGAAATATAGTAGCAGTCAGGTGTGCCCCCCAATCCTGTATAGACATTTAGAAATAGTCAGGTGTGCCCCCCCATCCTACATGCAAATATAGTAACAGTCAGATGTGCCCCTCCAGTCCTGTGTAGAAATGTAGAAATAATTAGGTATGTGTACCCCCCATCCTATGTAGAAATATAGTAACAGTCAGGTGCCCCCAATCCTGTGTAGAGATGTAGAAATAGTCAGGTGTGCACCCCCATCCTACATAGAAATATAGTAACAGTCAGGTGTGCCTCCCAATCCTGTGTAGAAATGTAGAAATAGTCAGGTGTGCCTCCCATTCTACGTAGAAATATAGTAACAGTCAGGTGTGCCCCCCCAGTCCTGTGTAGATATGTGGAAATAGTCAGGTGTGCTCCACATCCTATGCAGAAATACAGTAATAGTCACATGTGCCCTCCCAGTCCTGTGTAGAAATATAGAAATAGTCAGGTGTGTGTGCCCTCCCATCCTATGTAGAAATATAGTAACAGTCAGGTGTGCCCCCCAAATCCTGTGTAGAAATGCAGAAATAGTCAGGTGTACCTCCCCATCCTATCTAGAAATATAGTAACAGTCAAATGTGCCCCTCCATCCTATGCAGAAATGTAGTAACAGTCCATGCCAAATGATCAATGGATACCCTGCAAAAACAGCATGCTACCTGTAGGTGTACAACACAAAGGTCAGCACTGCAGTACGAACTACCTGGACCCGATCCACATGTGCAATACAGATGGCCATACTGGGCATGCCCACACACTTAGAGTAATGAAGGCAATGTCAGTCAACAACATACTGAAAGGTCATACTGGGCATGCTCACACACAAACACATGAAGGCCATATCTGCAAACACCAGTGGACCAGACATATCTGGCAGCTGCAGATGTTAGTGCAGACACTCCTTGGTATGTACCACACATGCTTTGCACACACAGTGGATGGGAATACAGGCAGATATTTAAGGACAACACACTATAATAAGCCAAAGGTAGACATACATAGATGTGTGGAAGAGGGTGACTGTGACAAGGAGCCATCCAGGGATCTCCCACCCACAGCACACAGCCAAAGGGCCACAACCACATGAGGGTCTGATGTCACACACTGCAGATACTAACCACCGGTATCTGTCAGCATTGCAGAGTATGTGGTGCACTTGACAGATGTGCAACATGACTGTTCAAGGAAGTAGTCATCTAGCAGCTGTATACATGTACCTGTGGAATATGACCCAGGTTGTGCCCATATGTGGCATCTCAACTCCTAGACGAATGGGTTATGGCCCATGCACACACACTGCCCTCCCCATAGCCCCACTATGACAAGCCTGCTGAGGTCATCTACTGTGAAATATACCTTTGGGAGAGCTGTAGCCCAGTAATCTATGCAGCGAATCCCATAACTGCATACTGCTGTATTGTGATATACTACTTGGGTAGGAGTTCTAACTCCAGCCTTGGCAAATGCATCTGTGTCTGTCTGAGTAGAAAGCAATGCGTTTTAGGGTGGTCACACTCCCTACAATTGCAATGCTCTACTTTGAAAGGCTGCTGATGTCATCCACCTAGAAATACATCAATAGAAAGATTGTATCCCAGTAATCTCTGTGGTGCGTCCCATAACTGTGCACTGCTGTAGTGTGATAAACTAGTTAGGTAGGACTTCTAACCCCAGCCTTAGCAACTGTGCATGTGTGTCTATCTGACTCTGGCTGAGTAGAGAGCAAAGTTTTTTAGGGTGGTCACACTCCCTACAATTGCAATGCTCTACTTTGGTAAGGCTTCTGATGTCATCCACCTAGAAATACATCCCTGGAAAGACTGTATCCCAGTACTCTCAGTGGCACATCCCATAACTGTGTAATGCTGTAGTGTGATACAATAGTTAGGTAGGAGTTCAATTCCCAGACATGGCAACTGTGTGTATGTGTCTGTGTAGAGAGCAATTCTTTTTAGGGTAGTCACACCCCCTACAATTTAAATGCACTATTTTGGCAAAGCTGCTGATATCATCTACCTAGATATACACCGCTGGGAAGGATGCAGCCCAGTAATATCTGTAGTGCGTCCTGATGTAGTGTGATAAATTAGGTAGGTATCTGTTCTACTCCCAGACTTGGCAAGTGTGTGTGTGTGTCTGTCTGACCCTGTCTATGTAGAGAGCAATGCTTTTAGGGTAGTCACACTCCATACAATTTGCATGCTCTACTTTGGCAAAGCTGCTGATGTCATCCACCTAGAATTACACCTCTGGGAAGAAAGTATCCCAGTAATCTCCATAGTGCATCCTGTAACTGTGCACTGTTGTAGTGTGATAAATTAGGTTGGTAGCTGTTCTACTCCCAGATATGGCAAGTGTGAGTCTGTCTGTGCAGAGAGGAATGCTTTTAGGGTTGTCACACTCCATACAATTTGTATGCTCTACTTTGGAAAAGCTTCTGATGTCATCCACCTAGAAATACACCTCTGGGAAAGATGTAGCCCAGTAAGCTCCATAGCGTGTCCTGTAACTAAATGCTGCTGTAGTGTGATAAATTAGGTAGGTTGCTGTTCTACTCCCAGACATGGCAATTGTGTGTGTGTGTGTGTCTGTCTGACCTTGCCTGTGTAGACAGTAATGCTTTTTAGGGTGGTCACATTCCCTACAATTGTAATGCCCTACTTTGGTAATGCTGCTGATGTCATCTACCTAGGAATACACCTCTGGGAAGTTGTAGCCCAGTAATCTTCATAGCAGGTCCTGTAACTTCATACTGCTGTATTGTGATATCGACCTCTGTTAGCGTTTCTATACCTACGCATGCCAGTTGTGTATGTTTTGTGTGTGTTTCACTGTCTGTGTGGGGAGCAATGCATTTTAGGCTAGCCACACTCAATACATATCCAATGGCCTACTGCGGCAGTCTTGCTGATGTCATTCAATGTGAAATACACCTTTGAGGAAGGAGGTCTCCAGTAATCCCTGTGGTGTGTCCTATAATATCTCTATGCTGTAGTGTGATATAGACCTCTGTTAGGGGTTCTATACCCATGCCTGTTGGTTGTGTATGTTTTGTGTGTGTCCCACTGTCTGTGTGGGGAGCAATGCATTTTAGGCTAGTCACACTCCAACTTTACTCCGTAGCATATCGCCTACTCAAAGGTGATCTCTGCCTAACATATAACGCTATGTCAATCCCAGAGCTGTTGGAAATGCTACACCTAAATAAATCCCAATCCCTCTGAGCTACATGCTCTAGGGACCTAAACCTTGTCACCACAATAAACAGGACATGCTGGAGGGATAGATTCCTATCCCAGAGACTTCCCATACTCTGGAACAGGCTATCCATCTATGTCAAGCAAAGTTGTTCATTAGCAGTCTTCAAGAAAAATCTTGATGCGTGGATGGGAAATAGGAAATACACCCCGGGGATCACTTTTGTGTCTCTGCTCATCAGTGGCACAGGAAAATAACTTTCTTGGGTGACGTAAGCCAGGGAATCTTGTTGGCTAGGCTTGCATAGGCCCTTGGGCCAATAGCCTAGTACCTACCTATCAACCTGTGAACACTCAGTACATATCCAATGGCCTACTTTGGCAGTCCTACTGATGTCATCCAATGTGAAATACACCTTTGGGGAAGGGATACTTCAGTAATCTCCGTGGCACACCCTATAATTGTGTAATGTCCAAAACTAGGTAGGCAGAGATTCAACTCCTAGATATGGCAGGTGTGTGTGTGTTTGTGTGTGTGTGTGTGTGTGTGTGTGTGTGTGTGTGTGTGTGTGTGTGTGTGTGTGTGTGTGTGTGTGTGTGTGTGAGACACCTTGGTCCAATGTGGGGTGGGTTTTGAAAATGTCTTTTATGGTGGCCCTGTATTACAATGCCCAGTGTACAGGGATAACAGGTGTGTAATAGCCGAGAGGTTGGGGAGCAAATCCATACCCATACACATGACATCACGGCCAGACAATCACAGTTAACAACCCTAGTATTACCCAGAGCACACTCTCAACCCATGTCACATACATACTCACACACACACATGCCGAGGCAACAACCAATATGTATGTAGTACATTGCATATTGGTGACTGATAGTAACTATGGAGTGATTGCAGTGGCCTACAGAGGGCATGGCACCTTGCTCATCTGTCCAATAGGCACATACATGCAGACAGTGCACCTTCCCCATGTTCCCCACTGGACACCTGCAACACCTGTGATGCCATCACATGTGACCCATAAAGGACATACAGTGCCTGAAATCATGCCCTGTATGGACAGAAGCCACTGACACCAGGAAATGCAAGTAGCATGCTATCAATGTAGGTGCAGGGTTAACCTGCTGGCCATTACCAGTTCCTGCCACAGGTGGCCATGACTGGCGCATCTGATGATGATCTGTGTACACAACATGGGGCCGACACCCCAGGTACAGTTCCACATGTCACTGTACATGCATTTGGGAGGTGTGCACATCCCAGACACCGTCCATGTCATGGATTAGGGAACACATACATGGCAGGTGATGCACAGCATTTACCACATGCAACAGCCACCCAGGTGACTGGTCGGTGGATACAATACCCACTTGTGTGGGCAATTGCGGAAACCACAGGTCTGAGCCACAATGCAGACTATTGTCATGTGTCCTGATGCCAAGGTATACCCATCACCTAGCCTTGTATAGCCATCTGCCACAGTCAACCACCACATACCCATGCAGAAATGCACCCATGCATGTCAGTGCTGGCACCCTGTGTGTTTGTGTGTGTATTGCATGATGCGTATGATCGCATCCCCACTCACTACAATCCCCAGTGGCAAACTGATGCATGCTGTCTGATGTCAGACACCTCCCCATGCTCTTTGCCCATATAACCTTTGTATGACCCATGTGGTGCATGTGATACCTGCACAGTAATATAATGTGGCAATCTCACTAGTGATGAGCTCTATCTCTGGCCCTGCCAAGTGTGTCAATGTGTGTGCATCCCTGTGAGAGTGTGGCTGTGTTGATGCTGGCACCTGTTCATGCGGACAGGCACATGTACATCACCTACAGTATAGCTACCATATCCCTGTTGCAGATGTCACTCTACATCACATAAAAGTTCTGCGGACTCCACAACAGGTAACCTATGTGGCACATCCAACAACTGCATAGGACTGTTATAGCAGTACATAGTCATTAGGGGTTTGATACCCTGTGATGGTAGGTGTGTGACACAAACATGCTTAGTTTTTACTCTCCCACCCCTCCCTTACTTGCCGGTGCCTCTGTCTGCCTCCCTCACTCCCTCACTGGTGGATGTGGAGACCTATACCTGCTTTTCTTAGACAGCAGCATGTATATTTTAGGTAATTCTCATGATCAGCTGATGGTCTCTGCAAGAATTGCAGCCCTCCCCTAGCTGATTGCATGTGGAACAGCTGTGGTAACGTTCCCATAGCCAATTGCATGGAAACACATTCCAATATCCAGGAACATCATGTTTGTGTTGGTCCCTTTCATTCACTGTGAGCAGGAACTCATTCTGTTGTTTGGAAAACAGCATCTAAGATGGAGTGGGGATTTACCTCTGACAACATACACTGTGGAAATAGACCAACACACAGGAGGGGGATGTGCCTGACCTGACTACAGACTGTAAGTGCTGCTATACTGCATTCGGAGTAATGTTGGTTTAACAGGGCGTGTGCGGATATGGTTGTCCTACATGTATTAATACCTGCTATGTCAGTTGTATGTTTATGAGGACTCCCCATATGTAGGGTCATCTGCCGACTGGGCAGTGTGTGGTGCCTTTGGTGTCATGTGTTACCCACAGAACATGTATCTGTGAACTGCAGAAGGTAGAGTGAGGATTGCAGTCTGTAGATGGTGTAAGCCATAATAGTTACTGACTTCATATTCCCTTATAGGACATATGTTGCAACAAACCTTGTTACAACAGTAAATGTATGCTATTATCACAGCAACATGTCAGTATTGGCCCTGTGTATGTGCTTCCAGCCACAATGCAGTCAACTTTTGTACATATGTCATGCATTAAGAGGTGCATATGTGCTGTACACCGTAGTTAGTGTCATCATATCTGATAACAAGCCAGTGAGATATCAGACTGCTACACATGTTATGTCCAGTAGCGGTTGTATTTGATGACATAACCTGGACATACTGTGGTTGTACAGTACTGAGGTCTGTGAAGTTATGGTGAATGTTGATAGTGTGTGCATTGTTAATATGTACCTTATCCTGTGTATAGACTGTGGTAGTTGTCATTGTCCTATGTCCCGTCCTATCTGATGTTACATGCTGCTCCTCTGTATGTTACTGTATTGCTTACATGTTTGTAGGCCCATACACACACATGTACCATACCACAGTCAACCATCAGACCAAAATGTGTAGTGGCCCAGTATATGTAGGGTTAGTGTGTGAGTGGTACATATGAGGATATTGTTGAACAGATAGTCCATATACTGTAATATTATGCTAGCTTGCCATATGTGGCTGTGGCTGTGTTCTTATTGGTTGTGGTTATGCACTGTCAGACAGGTGTATATCTCACCCTGTGCTGTGACATGACTGTACAGCCTGCTATATATGCAGTTACATGTGCATTCCCCCATAGGAGATGTAGGCCACTGTTGAGCCAGTCTGCATGTAGCCTGCACAGTGCATTGTTACATGCCTAGCAGCTTACTGTAGTTACCCAGTGAGATGTCATGTGCAGATACTTGCCAGATGTACAGCTGCAGGGCCTACCTTAACAGTCATGTATGTCAGACAGAGCAGTGGGATGCTGTATAGATGTATTTCAATATCTAGTGGTTAGTATGTGGCCATGGCACCACCGTACCAGAGGTTATTACGTGTCAGGCCAGACAGGGGTGTGTGACTGCATAACCTATGGTTGCTTATGTATACCAGCCGTTATGTGCTATACCCATCTACATGGCTATTAGCATCCATATTGTCAGGCATGGTACACATGTTTTGTACTAAGGGGTTCTGTATATAACTCTGGACTGTACAGAGTGCATCAGAATGTCCACACATATTGGCCAATATCTCTATTGCAGTCAACAGGGGTGGCACGTGCTAGCAGTGGTACTTCCCTATGATGTACTTAGGATGACTGTCAGTAGCCAATGGCACACATGTGGAAAGCAGATGTGACCTCCCACACACACCATGTCTGTGAAGACAATCCCACTTACAGTAGCAATAGTATATAGAACTGTAATAGTACACAAATAAAGGTTTTCCACTTCTGCACACCTGTGTGTGGGTTTTTTCCTATGACCTCACGGTGGGTATATGTTGCAGGCAGTGATTGTCATTTGTATGGGAGGCCCATACAGTGTCCAGTTATTCAGGTGTGAACTGTAGGCATAGTGTCTTTTCCATATTTTGTGCACCTTCTACATATGTATCTTACTGTACATATCTCTGCGTGTACATGTGTAGCCACGTGTATAGCTATATATATATAACTATATATATATATATATATATATATATATATATATATATATATATATAGATATATAGATATAGATATGTATATATATATATATATATAGATATATATATATATATATATATATAGATATATATATGTATCTGCATATATGTGTCTGTGTATATGTATCCTGGGGATGTTGATAGCTTCCACATTTTATATTTCACATGAGAGCCAGACTGTACTGCATGATATGTCACCAATACCAGCCTGACATCATACAGGTGGGATTTAGTACTGTTAACATCTTGTGGCCATGTCATGTCAGGTCCTGGTTATGGGATCTGCAGCACTTTGAGGTGTATTGTAGGGCAGATGTGTTTGGCTGTGCAGGGGGTATGCCTATTCATACAAGACGTATATTGTTTGAGGCCTCTCAAACCCATTACCGGAGCATGTGGACATATTTTTTTTTAATCTACCATTGCTATCTACAGATGTATAGCCACATATACCAATATATATATATATATATATATATATATATATATATATATATATATATATATATATATATATATATATATATCTGCTTACATATATATGACAATGTCCGTATATACCTACATAGATATATATATAGATCTGCGTACATATATGTACCTTGCTGTGTATATGTAGGCATATAGTTTAGAAATACATATATGCATGTGGACATATATGTTGTTGTTATTTCCCCATTGGTATCTACAGATGTATGTCCGTATATACCTATATAATATATGTATATATATATATATATATATATCTGCTGACATATATATATATATATATAACCTGCCGTATACATCATCTAGACGTATAGATGTAGACATACATATCTATGGCTGTAGGCATTTACATGCATATATGTTCAAATATATTTATATATATATATATATATATATATATATATATATATATACAGGTTGTATCTGTTTAGATATTAGTATATATATATATATATATATATATATATATATATATATATATATATATATATACATACATACATATATACATATATATATATATATATATATATATATATATATATATATATATATATATATGCACATGCACACACACACACACACACACACACACACACACACACACACACACACACACACACACACACACACACACACACACACACACACACACATCTAAATGTTGGAATACATTTTCTGCATTGTTTAATGACTGGGCTGGATGATACGTTATTGAAAACAGTAGGGTTATGTATATCTGGCATGGCTTAGTGGTAAATCACTTTGTGTATGGTGTGCAGTGTCCTGCGTTTGAGCCTTGCATTGGCTGTTTATTTTGTTGCTGGGCAGAATACGGGCCATTGAATACAGAGTGATTAAGGTACTTTAAAGCAGTTGTAAGCAGGTTTACGTGGGTTTGTGTTGAGCTAAGCAATGCTAACTTCTGGTTACAATTTCTTATACTCAGTTAGCTTCTAGATTGCTTAATCTGTGTAGGCAGTGCTTACCCCTGTGGGAACGCATATAAACACGCTTACTAGTGCTTACATATGCTTACTACTGCTTAGTTGTGCTTAGACCTGCTTACTAGTGCTTTATTCATTATGATACTGATACTTCACATGTGCATTTCCTGCAGTACTCTAGTTCATAAATATGTGTATTTAGTGGCTTTTGCAACAAAGGAAAATTGGTTATAATGTGCTGTACCATGTAAAATAGATTAGGCTGCAGTGGAACTCGAACTGCGAATGCCTGCTCATTAGGCAGATGTTCTGCCCACTACACTATTGCTATGCTGCTTCATTTGCATATATCTTCCTTGTTATTCTCTTTAGCCTTTTAAGCTGCTTTAACTGAAGCTAAGCAATGGGCACACCAGTGCACCTATGGTTAGCTTTAATCGGATTAAAAAAATAATAATAATAAAAGGATTTCTTCATTTTATATATATGTACTGTTGCTGTTGTACACATGGGGGACTGTTGGTGGGGATATGTGGACACCTATGAGTGATCTTGCTCATTTCATAACACTTTATGCTGTTCTACATTGTATGGGCATATTTATTCTGAGAGCTCTGCTCTGAGACATGCTCTCTGCACTTGTACATGCTCCATGTAATCCTGGGAGCTCAGGCAGCATGCCTTTATTATTATGCTTGGCTCGCTGCTGTCCTGCTCCTAAACAGGCACTTCCGCATAGGACTATGTTAGTCCTGCATAGAAGATTAGTGAATTCAGTGGCTTGTGTCAGTTTAAGAAGTGTATAGGAAACTCTTGATCACAGCCAGCCAATAATAAAATTTCATCAGTTAAGATTCACGACAATTACAAAAACTACTTTATAAAATATACAAAAAAATGAAAGAAAAATAAAACTAATTTAACTGCATCTGTTTTTAACCAACACTGGTTT